>NW_007082596.1:220409-239881 GCF_000164805.1 Carlito syrichta
GCCACCAAGCCCGGCTACTTTTTTTTTTTTTTTTAATGGAGATAGTCTCACTGTTTCCCAGACTAGAATGCAATGGCATGATCACAGCTTACTGCAGCCTCAACCTCCCAAGCTCAAGTGACCCTCCTGCCTCAGCCTCCAATTTGTTAGGACTATAGGCATGCACCACCATAGCCAGCTAATTTTCTATTCATTTTTGTAGAAATGAGGTCTTGCTATGTTGCCCGGGCTGGTCTTGAACTCCTGGCCTCAAGCAGTCCTCCCACATTAGCCTCCAAAAGTGCTGGGATTACAGATGGGAGCCACTGCATCCAACCTAGAATTCTGGAAATTCTTGATCCACACCATTGGATTAGTATGCATTGAGACAAAATGAGCTTTATATAGTTTAACATTTTCAGTGTCTGTTTCTTTTTTTAATTGGAGTCTCACTCTGTTGCCAGGCTGGAGTGCAGTGGCACACTCCCGGCCACCACAGCCTTGACCTGCTGGGCTCAGGTGATCCTTCCACCTCAGCCTTCCAAGTAGCTGGAACTACAGGTGTGCGCTACCACACCCAGCTAATTTTTTTATTTATTGTAGGGATGAGGTCTCACCATGTTGCCCAGGCTGGTCTTTTGTGTCTGTTTTAGTGTAGTACAGTTGGGAACATCTGGAGATACTATTGTAAAATAAAATATTTCTTTAATATGTCAGACAGTATATTGCTTTATCCAGAGTGAAGGCAGTGCCATAAAAACCATACTTCTTTGTTGGCAATGGTATCAGTTTTTAATCTTAATGTAATCTATCTGGAGAAAAACATTTAGGGAAAAATTAGCCCCTATATCTGAGGGTACCATATATTGATTTATTTACTCTATACCTCATGGGACCCTGATGCTTTACAAACATTAGTTTACCTATTACAAACATATATTCCAAGCTCTGCTACTTGGTGACCTTTGGCAAATTACTCAGCCTTGCTGGGCCTTAATTTCCTTATATGTAAATAAGGAAGCAGGTGACATCTATGGTCCTTCTTAACACTAACGTTGTTATCCTAGTAATTTTCCATAAGCCATTTCTCTCTCTCTTTTTTTTTAAGTTGGAGTCTCACTCTGTCACCCAGACTGGGGGCCAGTGGTATGCTCATGGGCACCTCAGGCTCAACCTACTGGGCTCAGGTGATCCTTTCACCTCAGTCTTCCAAGTAGCTACAACTACAGGCACATGCCACCACATCCGGTTAATTTTTTGATTTATTGTAGAGATGAGGTCTCACCAAGTTGCCCAGGCTGGTCTCGCACCTGTGGGCTCAGACAATCCTCTCACCTTGGCCTCCCAAAGTGCTGGGAATATAGGCATGAGCCGCCGTGCCCAGCCTCCCATTTTTCCTATTTCCTAACTCTGTGTGTGTATCCATGTGTCTGTGTGTCTCTGTGTGTGTATGCATATGTCCATACATACACACACATACTTCACTTAAAGCCTATTTGATAGGAGGACATGTTGTACATAAATAATTCAGAAATTTTAAAGCTGTGCAGTGTGAATAGACTCACATATATTAAAAATGCTGAGTAAGGGCCAGATGTGGTGGCTAATGTCTATAGTCCCAGCACTTTGAGAGGCCAAGGTAGGACGATCACTGGGACCCAGAGTTCAAGACCAGCCTGGGCAACATAACCAGACCATGTCTCTACCAAAACAAAACCAAAAAAATGCAGAATGAAGATTATTTCTCCACCTAAACTCTCATAACAAATTCTGAAGACACTATGAATGAGCATGGTAGAAGATTTTATTTTATTTATTCATTTATTTTTTGAGTTGAATTCTCACTCTGTCGCCCAAGCTGTAGTACAGTGGACACACTCACGACTACTGCAGCCTCGACCTGCTGGGCTCAGGTGATCTTTCCACCTCAGCCTTCCAAGTAGCTGGAACCACAGACACATGCCACCATGCCAAGTTACTTTTTTGATTTGTTGTAGAGATGAGGTCTCACCAAGTTGTCCAGGTTGGTCTCAAACCTCAGGACTCAGGCAATCCTCTTGCCTCTGCTTCCCAAGTTGTTGGGATCACAGATGTGAGCCACTGTGCCCAACCTAGAAGATAACATTATCAACTTAGATGTTATGTTGAATTTGTGTCCCTCATTTAATCACATCTTTTTTTAAGTCTGTCAGCATAGTCACTTATTAGCTTGTAAGATGTTATGGGAGGTACTTAATCTCTCCAAACTCAGTTTAATTATTTATAAAGTAGATACTATAATTGGATCTTCCTGAGAGTTTTGTGGACACACATGTAATGAGTTGACAAATGTTAGCCATTGTAAATACTGTCAGGTTATCATTTGTCTTTTGGAGAGCTACATATTTGCAGATCTCAAAAAGTTGACAGTAGGCAATAGGCCATGTTTTAGAGGTGAGTTTAATTGAAGAATTTGTTGAAAATTATCATTTTCTCAGACTATTCGTTAGTGATTGAATGGTGGCTGATGCATGGCTTATTGGAATAATAAAATTAGGGTGGTGCAGACAACTAGTTTCCATGTTTTTATTAATGTAATGTTACCAGATTTCTCTCCTCTTTATGGAATTTCTGGGATTTTTTTTCTTACATATACTTATTTATATGCATACCACTCACATGCATTCTACAGAGAGGATTGTACCCGCCTTCCAGATCTCAAATGAAGCAGCTATGATGCTTTCCTGCTATAAACAGAGCCTTTATTGATGTTCATATGAAAACCATTTGTTTTAATGCATTATGTATTGAGCTTCATAATCAGCTTCACACATTTTAACATTTTAAGTGTCTGTTGCAGTGTAGCACAGCTGAGGGCTATGTAAATTTATGTGCTATTATAAAAGAAAATATTTGATTAATAAATCAGACTGTATATTGCTTTATCTACAGTGAAGGCAGCGCTAGGAAGCCACACTGCTTCATTGGCAGACAGCCCTCAGGGTGGAGACAGCACCTCCCTGGTTAGAAACAAGCCACCATTTATAATCTTGTGACACTGTTAGAAAGCCTTTTTTTGCTTGCTTGCTTCTTTGTTTTTCTGTTTCTGAGTTGGAATCTTCCTCCATCACCCAGGCTAGAGTGCAGTAGCACGCCGACAGCCGCCCCAGTGTCGACCTGCTGGGCTCTGGTGATCCTTCCACCTCAGCTTTCCCAGTAGCTGGAACTCTAGGTGCATGCTACCACACCCGGCTAATCTATTTATTGTAGAGCCGAGGTCTTGCCAAGTTGCCCAGGCTGTTCTCAAACCCGTGGGCCCAGGCCATCCACTCACCTCGGCCTCCCAAAGTGCTGGGATTACAGGCTGAGCCACCAAGCCTGGCCTTCTTTGTTTTTAGATAGAGAGTTATTTGGCTTTTGAGAGCATAGATTTTTTTTTTTTTCTATAAAAAGTACAATTCAAGCCAGGCTCGGTGGCTCAGCCTGTAATCCCGCGCCTTTGGGAGGCTGAGGTGAGTGGATGGCCTGAGCCCGCGGGTTCGAGACCCGCCTGGGCAGCGAGACCTCATCTCTTCAATAAATCAAAAAATCAGCCGGGCGTGGCAGCGCATGCCTGTAATTCCGGCTACTCGGAAGGCTGAGGCGGAAGGATCGCCGGAGCCCAGCAGGTCGAGGCTGCGCTGGCCGGAAGCCGCCACTGCACTCCAGTCTGGGCGACAGAGTGAGACTCCAACTCAAAAAATTAAATAAAAAATAAATAAATAAATTTTAAAAAGTACAATTCAGCCAGGCTCGGTGGCTCAGCTTGTAATCCCGCACCTTTGGGAGGCTGAGGTGAGTGGATTGCCTGAGCCCACGGGTTCAAGACCCGCCTGGGCAACTTGTCGAGACCTCGTCTCTACAATAAATCAAAAAATAAGCCTGGCATAGTAGCGCACGCCTGTAGTTCCAGCTACTTGGAAGACTGAGGCAGAAGGATTGCCAGAGCCCAGCAGGTCGAGGCTGCGGTGGCCAGGAGTGGCTACTGCACTCTAGTCTGGGCGACAGAGTGAGACTCCAACTCAAAAAAAAAAAGTACAATTCTTCACTTTTTCTTCCTCAAGGAACTGCTCTTGTTAAGTTGGAGACACATTTGAGTATGGCACTTTGTATCTGTTTAACTTATTTGTATTGGTCTTGCCCCACATGCATCAAGCCTTCCTTGCATGTTCATGGTCTTTTTGTTAGTGCCAACTGCAATGATGTTGACTTTCAATGACATATAAGTGCACTGCAAGATTCATGAAAATGGTACGTACAAACAAAGGCTATTTTCTCCTGTTTACAACTTCTTGCTCCTGTTTACATTTCTGCATTATACACATTTTTAACCTCGCTTATTCATTTTTGTGCTTTACTTGTTACTACTTCCAGACGCCAAGAACTTACTGCTGTGCTAACACTGAAGACTTGGAGACAGTTATCCACCATGTACACAGCCTGTACCCTTCTGCTCCTTTTCTGGCAGCAGGGGTTTCAATGGGAGGGTAAGGTTTTCCCTTTCTAAAATACTATCTGAGAGAGAAGCGTTCTTATTGGCCGTCTCTTTCAGAGGACTATAAGCTCACTATGTAGACATTGTATAATACATGTCTGATTATTCTTATCCTATTTTATCACTTGTGGTGGAGTGAATGAAGGACCTAATTCAGGTGAATTTTAATATTTTCCTTGACTACTAGTCTTTGTGGTGAAAAGGATACAAGTACTCAGGGTTTTGTGAGCGTGAAGGCTTGTCTGAAGCCTGTGGAGTTGATTCGCATCATTCAGCGGCTGCCATGTTGACTTTCTGATTCCCTGGCACACTCCCAGCCGTCCCTGTAGCTGTGTGTGGAAGCTGAACTTGTAGCATGACTTTCATCACGCCAGTCACCAGAAATAATCATGTATTGCTCTCTCCAACTGCAGTGACCTTCAAAATTATTTTTCCCCAGGTGGTGTTTTGTTTTGTTATGTTTTGTTTTGTTGCTGGGCAAATGGACCAATTGTGGCGTGTGCTCCTAGAAACAGAAATGTTGCTTTGAACCCCTCAGTCCAGCTGCTGTTTTAAGTTATCCAATATTATAATTTGTGTTGCTTGCCATTACTTTGGGAGCTCATGTAGAACTTTTATATTTAGGCTTATTTCTACTATAATTGTTTGTGGATTTTTTGTTCTAGCGACAGTGAGCTTTTTCCAAATTTTTGTTGTCTGGCATTTCACTGTGCTTTTAGATTCCCTAAACCATTGTCCAAGACTGTTTGTTTAAATCAGCAGACACTTGAAAAAGAGAGTGATTTAAAAAAATTTTTTTTAATTGATTTATCTGTCCATTTCAGTTTTCAGAACATCTTAGGAGTCTATTCACTTGAAAATGAACAGCATTTACAATGATAAACTCTGAAAACTAGGCTTTAACCACAGCTTTTTAGATTCTGATAAACATAAAACTGAGAAGAAAAGAATACATTTCTTCCATTAACATGGAAGGTCTGACTTGACCTACTAAAGGAACAAATCTAAACCAATGCAGAAAACCCAGGCAGAATTTCTGAATTGTGCTTAATGGACAGAATTTAGCATCTCTTTCCTTTGACTTATAATGTGAATTTTAAAGGACAGGGTGAGAGCTAAACTTTTTTTCCTTAATCATGTAAATTCTTAACTTTTTTTTAAAGGTCAGACCTTACATAAACAGGCCCAGATTCTCTATTCAGAAGCTCCTGGGAAATGCCTATTCACGCTGCTTTGAAGCCTCAGTGCCTGAAGGCAGGACTTGACCGTTAGCCTTTACAGCTGGTTGAATATTAATGTCTTGTAAATTGTTTCAAAGAAGCACCCTTTCTGGTTGCCTAGCACGGTGACATGTTCCCAAGTGGGCTTACTGTTTGGGAATGTGTTTTACCTCCTGACACATTTTTTTCTTATGGAGATGCAACAGATAGAGGCATAGCCCGTGGAAAGTCCTTATGCCCAGTGCCCCATGGACTGGGTGCTCCTCAAGCACTGTGGTCAAGTGTGGACTTTGAGCCAGAACTACGTCTAGCCAAGGAACCCATGCCACACTAGACCAGTCAGATCCTAGCTTCCCAGTGAGCTGGTCAACAATTTTTTAAAAGTCTATAGAAAATTCCAACTATGTATCAAGAGTTAAAATTATCCCCTCATAAACTCAATGATCAGCTTTAATAATTATCAACTCATGGATGATCTTGCATCATCCTATCACCTCTATTACCCACTGCCTCCCAACTCTGATGATTGTGAACCAAATCTCTGGTATCATTTATAAATATTTCAGTTAATATCTCTAAAATGTAGAATCTATCTTTAAAAAAAAACAAATAAGTTGGGCATGGTGGCTCATACTTGTAATCCCAGCACTTTGGAAGGCCGAGGTGGGAGGATTGCCTGAGCCAAGGGTTCGAGTCCAGCCTGGGCAACATGGTGAGACCTCACCTTTACAATAAATCAAAAAATTAGCTGGGCATTTGGTGGCATGCACTTGTAGTTTCAGCTACTTGGAAGGCTGAAAGGGAAGGATTGCCTGAGCCCAACAGGTACAGGCTGTGGTGGCCGTGAGCATACCACTGCACTCAAGCCTGAGCAACAAAGTGAGACTCTGACTCAAACAAACAAGCAAAAAACCAAAAACCACAGTACCATTATTACAGTGGAATAAAATGAACAATAATGTCTGTTATCCAATATTCAGTCAGTGTGCACATTTCCTCAATTGTCTATCTATTTGTTTATTTTTATAGTTTGAGTCAGGAGCCAAATCAAATCTATACTTTGGGATTGGTATGCCTCTGTTTTTTCCTTTTCTTCTTTTTTTTTTTTTTGAGTCTGTCACCCAGGCTAGAGTGCAGTGGCATGCTCACAGCCACTGCAGCCTCCACCTGCTGAGCCCAGGCCATCCTTCTGTTTCAGCCTTCCAAATAGCTGGAATTACAGGCATGCGACACTCAGCTAATTTTTTGACTTCTTGTAAACATGAGGTCTTGCCATATTGCCCAGGCTGTCTCAAACCCCTGGGCTCAGGCAATCCTCTAGGCTCCACCTCCCAAAGTGCTGGAATCACAGGCATAAGACACTGTGCCAGCAGTATGTCTGTTAAGTCTCTTAATCCAGGGGTTCTTTCTCCCTTTCTCTCTCTCTTTTGTTTTTCTTTTGGTGGGAAAATAGGGTCCTTTTTCTGTCGAAATAAAATAACCTTAAGGGGGTAACATCTTGGCATTATTTTTCTGCTGAGAAATAACCAAGATCTATCCCCACCAACCTGGTCATGTCTAGTCATGGAGTTTCCTATGGCTGAGTTTCCCACCTATTAATTTAGATATTTTGTAGAGATGAGGTTTCGCTATGTTGCTCAAGCTGGTCTTGAACTCTGGGGCTCAAGCAGTCCTACCTTGGCCTCCCAGCATACTGGGATTGCAGGCATGAGCCACTGTGCCAGCCTTTTTTTAAATTTTTTTGAGTCAGAATCTTATTCTGTCACCCAGGCTGGGGTGCCGTGGCATGCTTACAGCCACCGCAGAAGTAACTGGAATTACAGGCACGCACTACCACACCCAGCTTGCTTATTGATTGATTGATTGTTCAGACAAGGTCTCACCAAGTTTCCCAGGCTGGTCTTGAACCCCTGAGCTCAGGCAATCCTCTCACCTCAGCCTCCCAAAGTGCAGGATTACTGACTTGAGCCACTGCACCCAGCCTATTTTTATTTGTTTGTTTGTTTGTTTGTTTGTTTGTTTAGAGTTGGAGTCTCACTCCGTTGCCCAGACTGGAGTGCAGTGGCCGCTCCCAGCCACCACAGCCTCGACCTGCTGGGCTCCGGCGATCCTTCCGCTCAGCCTTCCAAGTAGCCGGAACCACAGGCGCGCGCTACCACGCCCTGGCTGATTTTTTGATTTATTGTAGAGATGAGGTCTCACCAAGTTGCCCAGGTGGGTCTTGAACCCACGGGCTCACGCAATCAACTCACTTCAGCCTCCCAAAGCACGGGATTACAGGCTGAGCCACCGAGCCTGGCTTATTTTTATTTTTAAAATCTAGAGATGGGGATCTTGCTGTGTTGCCCAGGCTGGTTTCAAACACCTGTCCTCAAGCAACCCTCCCACTTCGGCCTTCCAAAGTGCTGAGATATCAGGCGTGAGCCACTGTGCCCTGCATATTATTTATTTATTTATTTTTAAAAGTAGAGACAGAGGTCTTGCTATGTTGCCCAAGCTGATCTTGAACTCCTGGCCTCAAGCAACCCTCCCACCTTGGCATCCCTAAGTGCTGGGATTGCAGGCACAAGCCACTGCCCCAGGCCAAGTCTCCCTTTTAACTCTACCAGCTTGTGCATTTTACCAGCCTCTGAGCAACAGCTGACCTCCAGCTAAAGAGTAAGGCCATAAAAACTAGGACCCTAGAATGAACCCTTTGCAGAAAAATAGACATTATCCTTTAAATGGCTCAGTTAACCACAATAATGTATTCAAGTGGTAGATAATCATTTTCAACGTCTCTTCATCTACTCGTCATCTAAAACTTCATTAAGAATTCACCCAGGCAATTGAAGAAATCAAGTCAAGAAAATTTTGAGAAATGGAATCAGGATATCATCCTTTCTCTCAGTTGGCAATGTTAAGCTCAGATTTTCAACATTGCTATGAAACACAGTTATGGTCCCTCTCAACAGAAATAGCGTAGAATCAAGCAAATTGATAGAGCAAAGAGAAAAGAGGAAGAAATACGTGATAGAAATAAGGACAAATAACAGGAAGAGAAAACATGTTACTTTAGGGGCCAGCTGTACTACCATGACTCAGGACGTCTAACTCTAGACTACCAGTCCCTTAAAGACATGCTACAGGGTGTAAGGATCCTAGATAACTAGCTTGGCCATCCTGTAAAGTAACCCAGAATCTCTCAGAGTGAGACCCAGACATCAGTTGTTATTTTAAAAACTCCCCAATTGATTCCACCGTGCAGTCACACTGGAAAACCACTCTTGGAGTGAATTTTTCTTGTGTTTTGCTTCATAGGATACATATATGAGGAATAACAGTGTGCTTTGTCCCAGTCACTGTATAGTTGACTGTATAAATGTAAGGCAAGAATAAAGACACTGCATGTTTTTCCAAGATAGAGGGCTTAAACATTCGTTTATAATTTTCTTCTCTATAATGGGAAATATGTGGTTAGAAATTGGATGTCTCAAGGGTTACAACAAATGAATCACTGAGTTTCCTGTTTCTCTTCATTTTAGAATGCTGCTTCTAAATTATCTGGGCAAAATTGGGTCCAAAACTCCTTTGATGGCGGCGGCAACGTTTTCAGTTGGTTGGAATACCTTTGCTTGCTCAGAGTCGTTGGAGAAACCACTGAACTGGCTGCTTTTTAATTACTATTTGACAACTTGTCTCCAGTCTTCAGTTAATAAGTGAGTCATCTGAAAACTGTTGTCCCCAAACATTTTAGATTACATGGCACAACAGTCAAAAGTTTTGTTTTTGCTTTTGAGTCAGATCTCTGTGCCCAGGCTGGAGTACATGGCATGCTCATGGCCACCGCAGCATCGACCTGCTGGGCTCAGACGATCAGCCTTCCAAATAGCTGGAATCACAGGCATGTGCCACCATGCCCAGCTAACTTTTTTATTTATTGTAGAGATGAGGTCTCACCAAGTTGCCCAAGTTGGCCTCGAACCCGTGGGCTCAGGCACTCCTCTCGCCTCCACCTCCCAAAATGCCACTGTGCCTGGCAGTCAAAAGTTTTGAAGCACAATACTATCAATATATGTATATTTATTTAAACTTTTTTTTTTGAGTCAGGGTCTCACTCTGTCGCCCAGGCTGGTGTGATCACAGTTTACCATAGCCTCCAATTCCTGGGCTCAAGCGATTCTTCAGCCAGATCCTCTTATGTAGCTGGCTAATTTTTTATTTTTATAGTGACAAGTTCTGCTGTGTTGCCTATGCTGGTCTCGAGCTACTAGGTTCAAGCAGTTCTCCCTCCTTGACCTACCAAGGTGCTAGGATTACAGGCGTGAGCCACCATGCCTGGCCTATTTAGACATTGTATACATTTACTATGGTACAAAAATATCCACCGTATTGTAAATGCATACAGTGAATTGTCTTGTATAATCCCTAAGGTGTGTGCCCTACTTTGAAGATCACTATACTAATCACTGTTCTAAATTATTCTAAAAGACTAAAAAGAGTAGTATGGAATGTGTTAAGTAATGTTATAGGCTATTTCTCTGGATTTTCTACTTGTTGCTAATCTTATCAGTACCTAATTCTTTTCCAGGCATAAATAACTTATTGTTTTCAGTGCTGAACAATATGGTTCCTTAAGCATGTGCTTATGAGTATAATATGTTTCAGAAATAGGAGAACACAATTTACGTAGATGGTCTCAGCCTTCATAGTTTTTTGTTTTGGGGGGTTTTTTTTTGAGTTAGGGTCTCACTCTGTCTCCCAGGTTGGAGTGCAGTGACATGATCATAGCTTACCAGTCTTGACCTTCTGGGATCAGGTCATCCTTCCACCTTAGCTTCCCGAATAGCTGGGTGTGCATGCCAGCACGCCTGGCTAATTTTTTCTTTCTTTCTTTTTTTTTCCGTCTATCTTCTAACAGTTAAAGTGGTATGGTAGCAAAGAACATGGAGCTATTTCTGGTTTGTTTTTTTGTTTTTCTTTTTTTGAGTTGGAGTCTTACTCCGTCACCCAGGCTGGAGTGCAGTGGCATGCTCACCGACCTGTGGGGCTTCAGCGATCCTTCTGCTTCAGCCATCCAAGTAGCCGGAACTACAGGCACGCACCACCATGCCCAGCTAATTTTTTTGATTTATTGTAGAGATGAGGTCTCAAACCCCTGGGCTCATGCAATTCACTTTCCTCGGCCTCCCAAAGTACTGGGATTACAGGCTGACTGTTTTTTTTTTTGATGACTAGTACTATGCACTTTTAAGTGAATTGATAAGCTTAAATATAAACTCTAAATAAAAAGTACGGTTAATTTATACGTGACTTATTGAAAATTATAGTTATCCTGAAAATTGACATTAAACATTGGACTAAAATTGTTTGTGAAATGACAGATTTTGAGTATAAATATTGCCATAAAAATACTGAAGAATCATCATTTCATTAATTATTCAAGGGGCCACCTGAAATAGGGAACAGTAGCAAGGAAACTGAAGAGTGATTTGAGTTAAAATATCAGTTGTATGAGAAAAATGACCAACTTTTTTTTTTAAGTTGCAAAAATAGTTCTAGTTTTAATGTAGCAATGTTTAAAATAATGTCTTTTTGTAAAACTTTTTTTATTTTTTGAGTGGGAATCTCACTCTGTTGTACAGGCTGAAGTGCAGTGGCACAATCATGGCTACCACAGCCTCGACCTGCTGGACTCAGGCTATCCTTCCAAGTAACTGGAACTACAGGCATGCACCATCACACCCAGCTAATTTTTTTATTTATTGTAGAGACGAGGTTGCCCAGGCTGGTCTCGACCCCCGGGCTCAGGTAATCCTCTCGCCTTGGCCTCCCAAAGTGCAGTGATTACAGGTGTGAGCCACTGCACCTGGCCTTAAAATAATGTCTTTATTCAGTTCCTATTAGAGCCAAGAAATTAATGTTTTTAAAAGTAAAAAGAATGTATTTGGGTAATTTATCCAATTGAAAGCTTTTTGCTTAGGTAAAACCTTTAGCCATATTTGTTTATTAGCAGCAGTGTGTAGGTACAATTTAAGAAACAACATATATTTTTATTTTTATGGAGTTGGCTCATTCTTCTTTAATTAAAAAAAATACTTTAGGCCGAGGTGAGTGAATTGCCTGAGCCCACGGGTTCGAGACCCACCTGGGCGACTTGGTGAGACTTCATCTCTATAATAAATCCAAAAAAAATTAGCCGAGCGTGGTGGCATATGCCTGTAGTTCCAGCTACTCGGAAGGCTGAGGCGGAAGGATTGCCGGAGCCCAGCAGGTTGAGGCTGCAGTGACTGGAAGCGTGCCACTGCACTCCAGTCTGGGCGACAGAGTGAGACTCTGACTCCAAAAAAAAAAAGTACTTTAAAAAGAATTGTTTTCAGATCTGGCCATCCTGGCTCATGCCTATAATCCCAGCACTTTGGGCAGCTGAGGCTAGAGAATCATTTGAGTCCAAGAGTTTGAGACTAGCCTGGGCAACCCAGTGAGACCCTGTTTCTACACAAATAAAATAAATAAATTAGCTGAGCGTGGTGGCATGTGCCTGTAGTCCCAGCTAGGAGGCCAAGGCAGGAGGATCACTTGGGCCCAGGAGCTGGAGGCTGCAGTGAACCATGATCGTGCCACTGTGATCCAGCCTGGGTAACAGAGCAAGACCTTGTTTCTTTTTTTTTGGTTTTTTTTTGGCTTTTTTTGAGTTGGAATCTCACTCTGTCGCCCAGACTAGAGTGCAGTGGCCGCTCCTGGCCACCGCAGCCTCGACCTGCTGGGCTCCGGTAATCCTTCCCCCGCAGCCTTCCTAGTAGCCAGAATTATAGGCATGCGCTACCACGCCCGGCTGATTTTTTTATTTTATTGTAGAGATGAGGTCTCGCTGCCCAGGTGGGTCTCGAACCCGCAGGCTCAGGCAATCCACTCACCTCAGCCTCCCAAAGGCACGGGATTATAGGCTGAGCCAACGAGCCCGGCTAAGACCTTGTTTCTAATAATAATGATGATGATAAGGATGTCTTCAGTATAAACATCATTGTACTACTGCTGCTGTATCTGATTAAGCAAATGTTTGCTGAGTACCAACTCTGTGCCCTGTGCTAGGCTGTTTAGTAATTAGTTGTTCTGTATTTTCAGTATGATTGAGTAGGAATGACCTTAACTTTTACTTCTGAAATTCTTTTGTTCCAGACACCGGCATATGTTTGTGAAACAAGTTGATATGGATCATGTCATGAAGGTAGGAGGGAAACTTTATGTGATACTTTTATTTCTTCTTTTGATTCCAAAAGTAGATACAATTTGTTCTTGTTTTTCAGGCTAAATCCATCAGAGAGTTTGATAAGCGGTTCACTTCTGTCATGTTTGGCTACCGAACAATCGATGATTATTATACTGACGCCAGCCCAAACCATAGACTGAAGTCAGTAGGAATTCCGGTGTTGTGTCTAAATTCTGTGGACGATGTTTTCTCACCCAGTCATGGTAAAAGTAACATCTTTGTAAATATTTTGACATGAACTAACTTTTAATGTTAAGAACTTTATTAATTTAAATATTTTTAAAGAAAATGCAGTAACAAGAAATAAAATGTGAGTCATGTGTTTTCCACTGTGATAAATTAAAAAAAAAAATACTAGCTACACATAACTTATTATCTAAATGTCTCAACTCACCTCTTTGTTTTTTTGGGGTTTTTTTTGAGTTGCAGTCTCCCTCTGTTGCCCAGGCGGGAGTGCAGTGGCACGCTCATGGCCACCACAGCCTCAAACTGCGGGACTCAGGCAATCCTTCTGGCTCAGCCTTCCTAGTAGCTGGAACTACAAGTGTACGCCATCACATCCTGCTAATTTTTTAATTTATTGTAGAGATGCGGTCTTGCCAAGTTGCCCAGCTGGTCTCAAACCTCTGGCTTCAGGCAGTCCTCTCACCTCGGCCTTCCAAAGTGAAATGAAGTGCTGGGATTACAGGCATGAGCCACTGCGCCTGGCCCAGCTCACTTCTTACACGTTTCACAGACCTTTATCTTTTTTTTTTTTTTTTTTTGAGTTGGAGTCTCATTCTGTCGCCTAGACTGGAGTGCAGTGGCCGCTCCCGGCCACCTCAGCCTCGACCTGCTGGGCTCCGGCAATCTTTCCACCTCAGCCTTCCGAGTAGCTGGAACTACAGATGCACGCCACCACACCCGGTTGATTCTTTGATTTATTGTAGAGATGAGGTCTTGCTGCCCAGGCGGGTCTTGAACCCGCAGGCTCAGGCAATCCTCAGCCTCCCAAATGCGCAGGATTACAGGCTGAACCACTGAGCCCGGCTCAGACCTTTATTTTATCCGTTGTGAGAGCTTCAGAACAAGTTATGACTCATTGTGTTGCTTGTTCTGATTTTTATGATCTTTCCTTCTTATCAATTACACTGTTCTTTGGACAGATTGCGTTACAGTATTTTTTTTTCAAGAGAACACTGTCATCACTTGCCTCTTCTTCCTGAGTTCCTCCACAGAAGAATTTGAAGTTTTTCTTTTCTTTTAACCTGGAAGAGAACTTGAGACTATAAACACAATGGGCTTAAATATCTCAATGAGTGGAACGTATTTGGAGTAGAAAGTCATATTTGAAGAGAAACAGTCTTTGCTTTCCCCCTGGAAACTGTATAAAAGAAAATTACTCAAAAACTAACTTTCCTGCTCTTTTAATTCAAGAAGTATAAAATTTGGTAACAAAGATATTTGTGTATATGTTCATACATTGAAGCGATATACATTATAAGCTTATATATAGGCTTATAAAGTGCCTATAATCCCAGGACTTTGGGAGGCCAAAGTGAGAGGATTGCCTGAGTCCACGGGTTCAAGAGCAGACCAGGCAACTTGGTGAGACCTCATCTCTACAATAAATTTTTTTAAAAATTACCTGGGCATGGTGGCACACGCCTGTAGTCCCAGCTACTTGGAAGGCTAAAGCAGAAGGATTTCCTGAGCCCAGCAGGTCAAGGCTGTGGTGGCCATGAGCATGCCACTGTACTCCAGCCTGGGCGACAGATTGAAACTCCAACTCAAAAAAAAAAAAAAAGAAGTAATCATGCTAACTTAAGAATCAGTAGACCTGACCTCCAATTTTTCCTAATGAAATTTCACAAAGTATTTTTTAAAAAGTTTTTGCCCCCTGCTTTTGCCCTAAATACTTTAAAATCATTTCCCCAAATACTTCATGTAAAAAAATTTTTCTAGCTGGGTGTGGTGACTCACACCTGTAATCCCAGCACTTTTGGAGGTGAGAGGATTGCCTGAGTCCAGGGGTTTGAGACCAGCCTGGGCAACTTAGCAAGGCCTCATCTCTACAATAAATAAAAAAAATTAGCCAGGGGTGGTAGTGTGCACCTGTGGTTCCAGCTACTTGGAAGGCTGAGGCGGAAGGTTCGCCTGAGCCCAGCAGGTCGAGGCTGCGGTGGCCATGAGCGAGACTCCTACTCAAAAAAAAAAAAAATTATTCTTTGAGCATAACATGTATTGTGAGAATTTCAGAAAATCCCCAAACTATATATATACATTTTTTAAAATTACCTATTATTTCTCTAGATGATCTCTTTTTTTCTTTTTCTTTTTGAGTTGGAGTCTCACTCTGTTGCCCAGGCTGGAGTGCAGTGGCACACTCATGGCCACCCTAGCGTCGACCTGCTGGGCTCTAGCAATCCTTCCGCCTCAACCTCCCAAGTAGCCGGAACTACAGGTATGGGCTACCAAACCTGGCTAAGTTTTGTTTTATTATAGAGACAAGGTCTCGCCAAGTTGCCCAGGCTGGTCTCAAACCCGTGGGCTCAGGCAATCAACTCGCTTCAGCCTCCCAAAGTGCTGAGATTACAGGCTGAGCCACCAATCCTGGCCAGGCGATCTCATTTTATTATGTGACTTATGATTAATCACAGGTAATTTTAGAAGGTGGAATTTATGACCTTTGACCGTGATTCAGAAAATGAAACTGTGAACTTTAATATCACTGAGTTATCTGGTGATTGTTTTAGCATATTTTTGTTGGATTAAGAAATTCTAGTATTTTCCCACCCATTTTTATATTTCACTGACCTTTCTACCAACAAAAAATTCCTAACATTTTAATTTGACCCACTTGAGTCAATTTAATTTCCTATTCTTTCCCAAGCATTTAACAGAGTCTTTACAATTGAAATAGTGGACAATTGTTGGCAGTCTGAGAGAACAGGCAGTCAGCATCTTTCACATGACTCAAATGTGACACAGCCTTTTGTTGTTCTGGTAGGACTGTAACTATCGTGTTAGAAATTTCTGAGTGTATCCAGAGTGTGAAATTGGGGCTCTTAAAAATTCCATTAGAAGCAAATGAAGCACTAAATAAAGCAAAAATATTATCAGTCTGGCCGGATCACACTAATAATCCCAGTGCTTTGGGAGGCCAAGGTGAAATGATCACTTGAGGCCAGGAGTTCAAGACCAGCCTGGACAATACATCAAGACCCAGTCTTTATTTTTAAATAATTAAAAATTAGCCAGATGTGGTGGCACAAGCCTGCAGGCCCAGTTTCTTGGGAGAATTGTTTGAGCCCAGGAGTTTGAGGCTGCAGTGAGCTATGATCTTGCCACTGCATTCTAACAAGACTCTGTCTCTTAAAAAAAAAAAAGAAAGAAAGAAAAAAGGCCAGGCGTGGTGGCTCAGCCTATAATTCCAGCATTTTGGGAGGCCAAGACAAGAGGACTGCCTGAGCCCGGAGGGTTCAAAACCAGCCTGGGCAACTTGGTGAGACCTCGTCTCAACAAAAAAATCACAAAAACTAGCTGGTCGTGGTGGCGTGTGTCTATAGTTCCAGCTACTTGGAAGACTGAGGTGGAAGGATCACCTAAGTCCAGCAGGTCGAGGCTACGGTGGCCATGAGCATGCCACTGCACTTCAGCCTGGGTGACAAGAGTGAGATTCCAACTCAAAAAAAAAAAAAGGTGTCAGTTGTTCCCCTTTATGTTCTATACACAATCCCAAGGTAGATATTCACTTTTAGGGGTTCTTCCTTGGGACAGATGCGACTACCTATGGACGCGAGTGCAGGATCACTTTTGGATGAGAACTTGGCTCTCCAAAGATCTCTCAGTTTACTCTTCAGAGTATGGTGGGGTCAGATTTGAAGCATTGTCTAAACATGCAAATTGTGGAAGGAATCCAGTTCTTTTCTGGTATATCAGCTTCCTTTTTCTCCACAAAAGGGTGTGGAGTAGGGAGCTCTTACCTTTTTTTGGTTTTTGTTTTTATTTATTTATTTATTTTAGCCAGAGTTTCATTCTGTCTCGCAGGCTGGAGTACAGTAGCATGATCATGGTACACCTCAGTCTTTTTTTTTGAGTTGGAGTCTCACTCTATCGCACCGACTGGAGGGCAGTGGCCGCTCCCGGCCACTGCAGCCTCGACTGCTGGGCTCCGGCGATCCTTCCATCTCAGCCTTCCGAGTAGCCGGAATTACAGGCATGCGCTACCACGGTCGGCTGACTTTTTGATTTATTGTAGAGATGAGGTCTGGCCAAGTTGCCAAGGTGGGTCTCGAACCCGTGGGCTCAGGCAATCCACTCACCTCAGCCTCCCAAAGGCGCGGGATTACAGGCTGAGCCACCAAGCCCAGCTTCACCTCAATCTTGACCTTCTTGGCTCAGGCAATCTTCCTGCCTTAGCCTCCCGAGTAGCTGGGACTGTAGGTATATGCCACCATGCCCGACTAATTTTTTTTTTCTCTGGAGACAAGGTCTCACTAAATAAGACAAGGTTGCCCACACTGGTCTTGAGCTCCTGGGCTCAAGCAATCTTCCCACTTCAGTCTCCCAAAGTGCTGAGATTACAGGTGTGAGCCACTGTACCCAGTCTGTTTTACTATATAAATCATATTTATAATTTTGAATCAATACAGCCACCAATTGGCCTCAGAAATTTAACATCATATTAAATTAATCAAAATCATGCATAATTAATGTATAACTCTCACAAAGGTGCTAAGATTAGTTTTTTCTCCCCCTGGTGAAACACTCAAGTAGGAATCTTACCGCATTATATAAGGTTTCACCATCCCTTCAATTCTCTTACTTTAATTTCTCAAAACAAGGCTTGGCCTATACTTTTATATTACTATTAAATCTTGGGTTGATTCTTCCAAAAATGATCATCTGGTATGTGACCATAAACATTAACTGTTATGGAAGTGGAGAGGGTTGAGATAAATTAAGCAAATTTATTCCATTTAGCTATATTCATTACAAATGTTTGTTTGAGCCAGGCTCGGTGGCTCAACCTATAATCCCATGCCTTGGGAGGCTGAGGTGAGTGGATTGCCTGAGCCCTGGGCGGTGAGACCTCATCTCTACAATAAATCAAAAAATCAGCCAGGTGTGGTGGCGCATGCCTGTAATTCCAGCTACTTGGAAGGCTGAGGCGGAAGGATCGCCGGAGCCCAGCAGGTCGAGGCTGCGGTGGCCGGGAGCGGCCACTGCACTCCAGTCTGGGCGACAGAGTGAAACTCCAACTCAAAAAAAAACAACAACAACAAATGTTTGTTTGATGGTGTTTAATTAATTAGAAATGAGAAAGATATGCACTTTTTCTAACAAAAACTGATAATGATCTTTTTCTCTCTCCTTCCTCTCTCTTACGGCCACTCCCCTCATCCCTTTTATTTTCTCAAGCTATTCCAATAGAAACTGCTAAGCAAAACCCTCATGTTGCTTTGGTCCTTACTTCTTACGGAGGCCATATTGGTTTTCTGGAGGGAATCTGGCCAAGACAGTCCACTTACATGGATCGTGTCTTCAAGCAATTTGTGCAAGCCATGGTTGAGCATGGACATGAACTCTCGAACATGTAGTTCTTCCAGTGCATTTTGTCTGAAGCACTGCTGTAAAGGCAACTCAGCTAGTGCACAAATGCTAACTGCTGTATGTAAAGCAAATAAGCCAGCAGATGGGTGAAGAGGTGCAGAATGATATGCAAAATGACTTTCTAGGGAAACAAGACAACTTTGTAGTCAGAAATTAAACATAATATTAGATTGTTACTTAAGTAGATTTTATTTTTACTATGCCTTACCAAGTATGACCTTAAACAAAGTAGTACATACATGAAATTGCACTTAACCAAAACTATCATGTAAAAAAATTGTAATTCCTCAGGGGTTTAATTTAGGCCCTTTTTTTTTTTTAGATTATTCATTTTAGATGACTTAATGGTACTTTAACTGTTAAAAGACTTTGGTTATTTGAATGTAAGTTATAAGGTAGTACCTTCCTAAGGATATTTATATTTAATGATGATAACATGAAAACTGAAATAGGATAAAACACAATGCGCTAAATCTTTTATGTATTCTAACTTTAAAAGGCAAGTGCAGAAATGTTAGACTGACTTCTCTACGTGCTGTTTTACTCTGAGAATATTAAATTAGGGCTGATTTATGTTTTATAATGATTATAATTTACATGCTTATTTTTAAAATAGTATATGTGCACACATACATATCATTATATTAAAATTAATTTTACTATTTTAAATTGTGTCTTTGTGGGTTTTTATCTCTAAAAAGTGATCCCTTCAGAAAATAAATCCTAGAAAGTAATCTATGATAACATTAAAACTGTTTTGCTTTACTGTTTCTGGAATTTTGAACTCACACCATTTGTACCAATTAAGACTACTTCCAAGCCGGGCTCGGTGACTCAGCCTGTAATCCCATGTCTTTGGGAGGCTGAGGTGAGTGGATTGCCTGAACCCGCAGGTTCGAGACCCGCCTGGGCAACT
>NW_007082596.1:240086-246632 GCF_000164805.1 Carlito syrichta
AGCAGCCACTGCACTCCAGTCTGGGTGACAGAGTGAGACTCCAATTAAAAAAAAAAAAGACTACTTCCAGCTGCAGCAAATCTAACAATGCCTTAAGGATTAATGATATCTAATTGTCTTGCATCACAAGAAATCTCCTGGTAGACAGGCCAGGGCTGGTCCGGGACTTCCCAATGTCCTGAAAAACCCAGGCTGTGTTTCCACTCCTTCCTTAACAGGATGGCTAGACACAAGGTGGCTGCCACAGTTCCAGACATCACATTTGTGTTCAGAGAAAGAAAAGTGGGGAAAGGTATGGCCAGACTCATAAGCCCTTTTGGGAAAGTGAAAGCTTTCCCAGAAGACTTGCACTTATAGCCATTGGCCAGAACTGTGTCACGCGGCCACCAAGATTGAGTGAGAGACCCGGAAAGCAAGTACGTAAACTTTGTCTATGATAGTGGAGGCAGGCGAGGGAGAAGGGACTGGCAATGTGTATTGGACCGGCCAGCCAATAGTGATACCTTCCACACTATTTGACATCTTTTCCCTCCGTTTTCACTATTTCTACCTGTGTATAATACATATATTTTTGCCTCAGGCTGTCACATTGAGAGAAACATGTAGAGAAAAGCATATTAACACAAACTTATTTTTTCAAATGCCACCTTTTGGAAATTCCTGATAATGTGCTTGTTCTCCCTCAGCACCATGTCTAAGATGATAATGGTGATCATGCCAGTGCCTTTATGTCTGCACAGCATATGTTTTGATTCAATCATGATCATTGCTTTCAGCCTGTGCAGCTCAGATGAGGATGATTCTGCTTTCCAGAACTACCTTCTAGGCTTTTTGGGAGACTGTCATGAGCAACACTTTTTCTCTGAGATTATACACCATAAGAACTATGAATACCCAGTTTATAAGGAGCCAAAAGCAAAGAAGCAATAATCCTCAAGCATTTATTTGAACCTCTGTTTCTAGCCAGGTCAAAACCCTTTGCATCTCGCAGTTACACAAGCTAATACATTCCCTTTTTCACTTTAAGTTGATCTGCTTTTACTCAGAGTCCTGCCCACTATACTTAGAAATGAAGTGTGTGAATAAATGATGCCTAGATGAGAAAGCTTACTCGTGAGCTTTGGAGGATGGAGTCTGCACCTCACATATTCTATGCCCAAAGTTAGCCAGGCTGGAGTGCAGTGGCACACTTATAACCACCGCAGCCTCGACCTCCTGGGCTCAGGTGAGCCTTCCACCTCAGCATCCAGGTAGCTGGAACTACAGGCGCATGCCACCATGCCCAGTTAATTTTTTATTTATTGTAGAGATGAGGGCTCACCAAGTTGCCCAGGCTGTCTCGAACCTGTGAGCTCAGGCAATCCTCTCACCTCGGCCTCCCAACACGCTGGGATTATAGGCATGAGCCACTGCGCCTGGCCATTTAAACTTCTTTTTTGAGATATAATTCACATATCACAATTCACCTTTTTTTCCTTTTTATTTATTTCTTTTTTTTTTTTTTTTTTGAGTCAGAGTCTGTTGCTCAGGCTGGAGTGCAGTAGGATGCTCATGGCCCACCACAGCCTCAACTTGCTGGGCTCGGTTGATCCTTCTGCTTCAGCCTTCCAAGCAGCTGAAACTACAGGCATGCCCCACTACGCCTGGCTAATTTTTTTTTTTTAATTTATTGTAGAGATGAGGTCTTGCCATGTTGCCCAGGCTGGTCTTGAACCCCTGGGCTCAGGCAATCCTCTCGCCCCCACCTCCCAAAGTGCTGAGATTATAGGTGTGAGCAATACAGTTCACCTATTTAAAGCACAATTTGGAGCCAGTGCAGTGGCACCCTGCCACTCAGGAAGCTAAGGCAGGAAGATTACTTGAACTCAGGAATTGGAGGCTGCAGTGAGCTATCATTGCACCACCGCACTCCAGTGTGGGTGACAGAGCAAGACCCCATGTCTAAAAAAGTGGAAAATAAAGTGCAAAATTCAGAGATCCTGAGGACAAACACAGGAGAGAAGGTTATGTGAAAATGGAACTAGAGAAAAAGTGAGATGTCAAGCAAAGGAGCACCAAGGATAGCCACAGGTGCCAAAAGCTAGGAAAGAGGCATTGAAAGGGTTCTCCTCCTTCAGAGTCTCCAGAAGAAGCCAAGCCTGCTGACACTTTGAGCTTGGACTAAAGGCCTCCAGATCTTTGAGAAAATACATTTTTGTTGCTTTGAGCCACAAAAAAATAAAATAAAAATAAAGTACACAGTTCAATGGTGTTCGTTCACAGTTGTGCGGTCATCAACATGATCTACCTTTAGAACATTTTATCACCCAAAAAAGAGACTCCCTACCCATCCGTAGTCATTGCTCCCTCAGTCCCAGGCCACCACTAATCTTTGTCTCTACAGATTTGCTATTTTGAGCTTCTCCTGTAAATAGAGTCATACAATGTGTGATCTCTCGTAACTGGCTTCTTCTACTGTAGCATGTACCAGTCCAGTTCCTGACACTCCTTTTATGGGTGCATATTATTTCGTTGTGTAGATATGTATCACATTTTTTTAATCTATTCATCAACTGATGGACATTTAGGTTGTTTCTACTTTTTGGCTATCATGATTAATGCTGCAGTGAACATTTGGGTACAACTTTTGTATGGACATAATGTTCATTTCTCTCGTTTATACCTGGTCATCCAGTAACTCCACGTTTAACTCTTTGAGAAACTACCAGTTTTTTCCAAAGCAGCTGTACCATTTTACATTCCCATGAGCAAAGTATGTGGGTTCTAATTTCTCCCATATTCATCAACACTTGTTATTGTCTGTTTTGTTCATTACAACCATCCTAGTGAATCTGAATTATAACTTTTAATCATATTTGACCAAAACCAAAATATAAATTGGCATCTTCAAGATTTCTGTCCTGCGAACATATAAAACATGTCTACATCTCTAAAAATTAGAGTTGAAGCTGCATGCAGTGGCTCACACCTATAATCCCAAAGCAAAAGGTCACTTGAGGCCAGGAGTTTGAGACCAGCCTGGACAACATAGCAAAACCCTGTCTCTACGAAAAATAAAAGAATTAGTGGCACATACCTCTAGTCCTAGCTATTGGAGAAGCTGAGGCGGAAGGATCGCTGGAACCCAGGAGGTTGTGACTTCAGTTAGCTGTGATCCTGCCACTGCACTCCAATCTGGGCAACAGAGTCAAACCCTGACTCTAAATAAATAAATATTAGAACTGAGAAGATAACTATGGAATCTTTAATCTTACCTTCAGTGATCTTTGAGGGGTAAACAGTAGATTTGGAGGGAAATATTAGAAGAACTGAAATAAGAGATTATTTATTTATTTATTTATTTTTTGAGTTGGAGTCTCACTCTGTCACCCAGAATGGAGTGCAGTGGCCGCTCCCGGCCACCGCAGCCTCGACCTTCTGGGCTCCGGCCATCCTTCCGCCTCAGCCTTCCAAGTAGCTGGAACTAGAGGTGCGCGCTACCACACCCGGTTAATTTTTTTGATTTTATTGTAGAGATGAGGTGTCGCCAAGTTGCCCAGGCAGGTCTTGAACCCGCGGGCTCATGCAATTCACTCACCTCAGCCTCCCAAAGGTGCAGGATTACAGGCTGAGCCGCCGAGCCTGGCGAAATTATTTTAATACACAGGGACTTTAATTTGTTTTTGTTGTTGTTGTTGGGTTTTTTTGAGATGGAGTCTCACTCTGTCACCCAGGCTGGACTGCAGCCACCACAGCCTTAACCTATGGGCTCAGACGGTCCTTCCACCTCAGCCTTCCAAGTAGCTGGAACTACAGATGCACGCCACTACACCTGGCTAATTTTTGTGATTTATTGTAGAGACGAGGTCTTACCAAGTTGCCCAGCCTGGTCTCGAACCCCCAGGCTCAGACAACCCTCTCGCCTCGGTCTCCCAAAATGCTGAGATTACAGGCTGAGCTACCGTGCCCGGCAAGGGAATTCAGTTCTATCAGCATCTCAGTAGTAATTTAGGAAATACAAAATTTAAAAACAAAGATATTTATGACCATCAAATTGAGAGCTTAATAATACACAAGATTGAGAAATACAATGTTGGTGATAGTGTGGCTAAATAGTTATTCAAATTGGTAGTATGTAAACTAGCAATTATTATCTCTTGGAATAATAAAATGTTGACAGTATTAAAATACAACAGTGAACCTATATAGCAGCCTCATTTTGAAGAATCTATCCTATACAAAACCTCGCAGGGATGTGTCAAGATACAGCTTCCTCAACTGGGTGAGGTGGCTCACACCTGTAATCCCAGCACTTTGGGAGGCCGAGGCCAGAGGATTGCCTGAGCTCAGGGGTTCGAGACCAGCCTGGGCAACTTGGTGAGACTTCCTCTCTACAATAAATAAAAATATTAGCCAGGCGTGGTGGTGTGTGCCTGTGATTCCAACTACTTGGAAGGTTGAGGCAGAAGGATCCCATGAACCCAGCAGGTCTAATCTGCGGTGGCCATGAGTGTGCCACTCACTGCACTCCAGCCTGGGCAACAGAGTGAGATTCCAACTAAAAAAAAAAAGAGGTTCCTCGCAGCTTTGGACATTTAGGATAACAACCTATTTAGTAATGAAATAGGTAAGTTATGACACTGTGTAGCCATTTAAAAGAATGAGGTATCACTATATGTACTGAATGATTAGCATATTTCTGATATATTATTTAATGAATAAAAGTTGTTGATTAATATATACAATATGGGCCAGGCCTGGTGTCTTAGCCTGTAATCCCAGCACTTTGGGAGGCCGAGGTGAGAGAATTGCCTGAGCCCAGGGGTTTGAGACCAGCCTGGAAACTTGGCAAGACCTCGTCTCTACAATAAATAAATTTTAAAAATTAGCTGGGCGTGGTAGCACACGCCTGTATTTCCAGCCACCTGGAAGGCTGAAGCAGAAGGATTGCCGGAGCCCAACAGGTCAACACTGGGGTGGCCCTGAGCGTGCCACTGCACTCTAGCCTGGGCAACAGAGTGAGATTCCAACTCAAAAATATACATACATATATATATACACACACATATATATGTATGTATGTATATACACACACACCTGTGTGTATACGCATACACACACGCACACATATATATAAAGTATGATCTCAGTGTAAGACAAAAAATAAAATACAACAATACATGCATGCATGTGTTAGTTATAATGAGAGGAAGATTTTCTTTTAACTTTTTTTTGAGAGGAATGTTTTCAAATATTTGTTCTTTTACCTAGAGGATAGGTTATTCTCCTCAGCTGTTTCTTCACACAATACCAAGTTCTGAGGGAAAAAAAAGACTGTATTTTATTTCTACGTTCCAAATAATAGCATATTTCCTAAAACAGAGTAGTTCCCAAGTCAAAATTAGCTGACTAATAGAAGTATAAACATAAAAATATCACTTTGTGAGCCAGCTCCCCTGTTTTGAAAAGTTCAAAGTTCATTTCATGCATATCATGGATTTTTTTTTTTTTTTTTTTTAGTTTTCTTCTCATGTTCCTGTTTGTTATTATAATCAAACATTTATCCCAACCTTCTCTATACAGGGAGCACTGTATTTGGCACGAGAGATGCAAATAGAATTATTGGGTTTCTTCCTTTCTTTCTTTCTTTCTGGGCAGCTTCATACTTTTTTTTCCCCACACTTTGAACCCATTAAACACACACACATTTTATAGGACAATACTGTGTGCAATATTTGTAGTGCAATACGCTCATTTTTTCTAGTCTGGCCTATTCTAGTCTGGTCTATTTTATTCTTTTTACTTTTTTTTTTTTTAATGCTGGGACTATAGACGTGTGCCACCACATCCAGCTAATTTGTTATTTATTTATTTATTTACTTAGAGTTGGAGTCTCACTTTGTCACCCAGCTGGAGGGCAAGTGGCATATTCTCAGCCACTGCAGCCTTGACCTTCTGGGTTCAGGTGATCCTTCCGCTTCAGTCTTCCAAGTAGCTGGAACTACAGGTGCCCACTACCATACCCAGCTTATTTATTTATTTATTTATTGTAGAGACAAGGTCTCACCATGTTGCCCAGGCTGGTCTCAAACCCGCGGGCTCAGGCAATCCTCTTGCCTCAGTCTCCCAAAGGACTGGGATTACAGGCTTGAGCCACCGTACCCGGCCTATTTATTTATTTATTTATTTATTTATTTATTTATTTGGCACAATCATGGCTCGGCCTGCTGGGCTTAGGTGATCCTTCCGCCTCAGCCTTCCAAGTAACTGGAACTACAGATGCCTGGCTAATGTTTTCATTTATTGTAGTGACAAGGTCTAGTCATGTTGCCCAGTCTCTGATATCAGCATCAGTTGATGTCTAATGCAATAAAAACTGCCACATGTAATAGCTTTTTTTTTTTTTGAGTTGGAGTCTCACTCTGTTGCCCAGACTGGAGTGCAGTGGCCGCTCACGGCCACCGCAGTCTCGACCCGCTGGGCTCTGGCGATCTTTCCGCCTCAGCCTTCCAAGTAGCCGGAATTATAGGCATGTGCTACCACACCCGGCTGATTTTTTGATTTATT
>NW_007082596.1:247086-252743 GCF_000164805.1 Carlito syrichta
CATTACAGTCTGGGTGATGGAGTGAGACTCCAACTCAAAAAAAAAGGAAAGAAAATTTTAGAAAGATAATATATATGAAAATGCTTTGTGAACTAGTAAGTACTATAAAAATGTAAGAAGTTGCTGTAAAAGGATGTTTATTAGCTGGGTGCAGTGGCTCACACCTGTAATCCCAAAACTTTGAAAGGTCGAGGGGGAAAGGATTGCCTGAGTTTAGGAATTCAAGACCAGCCTGAGCAACATTTTGGGACCTCATCACTACAATAAATCAAAAAATTAGCCAGATGTGGTGGCGCACCCCTGTAGTTCCAGCTATTTGGAAGGCTGAGGTGGAAGGATCCCCTGACGAGGCTGCAGTAGACATCAGTATGTCACTGTGCTCCAGCCTGGGTAAGAGAGACTCTGACTCAAAAACAAAAACAAAAAACAGATGTTTACTACTATAAACCAAATCAAAAACAAATGACATCTTATTACTAATGTAGTTTTCTCTACCAAAAACACAGGGTAGAGTAGAAAGTACATGCTGTGGCTGGGCTCAGTGGCTCAGCCTGTAACCTGGGAGGCTGAGGTGAGTGGAATGCCTGATCCCGGGGGTTCGAGACCAGCCTGGGCAACTTGGCGAGACCTCGTCTCTACAATAAATCAAAAACTTAGCTGAACATGGTAGCACGCGCCTATAGTTCCAGCTACTTGGAAGGCTGAGGCAGAAGGTTCGCTGGAGCCCAGCAGGTTGTGGCTGTGGTGACTGTGAGCATTCTGCTGCACTCCAGCCTGGAAGACAGTGAGACTCCAACTCAAAAAAAAAAAAAAGAAAGTACATGCTGAGCTACATGGTGGTGACAGTAACCCAGATTTCTTGGCCAAGGCGATGCTTGACTGGGATGGGCCACTGTAAACTTTTAATTTTCCCTCTATAATTACTTAATATTCTGAAAGTAGGGGATGCTTTGAGATTACACAAATTATCCTGTTTCTGTTTAAACTTTCATCCACTCGTTGGATTTTGCCTGCAGCAATTATAGTGGCATTAGGATGGTGCTTTTCAATTTTCCAGTTTCCTTCTATGTTTATAATTAGAATTATTCTGAAGAGTTTTGACTCCCCCCACTGCCAACTGATTGATTGATTAATATCTGTATGACTGAGGCATATTTGGGGTTTTATAACACATCACTGTTATTTTGTTGTCCAAGTTGTTTCAACTTGGGAGTTTTTTCAGGTTGTTTCTTTGCCCCTTGAATGTGTTCCTCTCCCTCTTTTTAAGCAGTCTGGCACTGAAAGATACTCTAGGCTTATTTTCTATTTTCCTTCCCCCAGCCCTGGGATCAATTAGTTCTCCAAGGAGCCCTTTTTCCTTTTATTGAAAAATTGTATTTGGATACTAAGATCTCAGCCGAGTGTGGTGGCACGTGCCTGTAATCCCAGCTACTCTGAGGCAGAAGACTCACTTAAGCCCAGGCATATGATTCCAACCTGGGAAACACAGTGAGCCCCATCTTAAAATACATACATAAATACAACCAAGATCTAGACGCTAGGATGTGCTTATTGCTACTGAAGTCCCACCGCTTGTAGCCCTTCTCAGTGGAGTTAGGGGAGAAATTACAAATATAATGCATACAAGTATGATGGGGGATTCAAAAAAACTGGCATTATATTTTGGAGGGCAGGCCCCATGTAGTACATAGTTCCCTCATTAGGTAAGTGCTCTAGGAAACCATGGGCGTTAGTGTACCAGCTAGCAGTGTTGTGAGAGGCTGCGTTTGGCTTCAGTGAAATTTTTTTTGGAGAATCTTTCAATGCATTTGCCCATTTCACACCGCATCAAGTGTTCAGCAGTTTTTGATCCCTGTTTCCCCTTCCCCTCCACCCAATCTTGCCCCAAGCAACTATTTTTTCATTTCCCTGGGTGAAAAACATCCTCAAAGGGAAATGTTTTTCTGATGTGGAAGAGGTGAAACAAAAAACGACAGAAGCACTAAAAGGCATCACAATGGACGAGTTCAAAAACTGTTTTAAGCAGTGGGAAAAGCATCTCCATTAGGTGTATTGCATCAAACGGAGAGTACTTTGAAGGTGACTGAAGTCTAAATATGTGAGAATAAATACGTAATTTTTTATAAATAAATTCGGGTCCGCCTCGTACATCTATATTTCTCTATCATCTAAAAATAAGCATAACTGTCTCTACAGATACTTCCAACTCCAATTTAGCAACACAGAATTAATTCTAGTTTCTCTCCTTTCCTTATTTGTAATTTCTTTCTCCTGGCTCTCATTATCTACAAAATATTTACTTATTTGTTGAACAATACGAATAAAAGCAGTTTACAAATAAAGTAGTTCCAGAATTCCTAAACTACACTCCCGTGAGAAATAGATTTGCCAGTCGAATGCGTTTTTGTGTGTGTACAGTCTTTTTTGTCTTTAGCTTTACATCATTCACTCAGAACAGTTTTTCGAAGCTACTGAAGGTGGCTGTTTTCAGTGTGATTACGTGACTCATTTTAATACAGTTAGACTCACTTGTCACCCTTTGCATTCCACTGTCCTCACCACATGCTGGCAGGTTTTAGAAATTTACATCAAATTTACTCTTTGTGGTGAACAGTTTTTCTTTTTTTTTGGTTTATCAGAGTTTCACTCCATCGCCCAGGCTGGTGTGCAGTGGCACACTCCCGGTCACCACAGCCTCAACCCGCTGGACTCCGGCAATCCTTCTGTCTCAGCCTTCCAAGGAACAGGAATTAACAGGCCTGCGCTACCACGCCCGGCTAATTTTTCTTTTTTTTTAATTGTGGAGAGGAGGTCTTGCCAAGTTGCCGTCGGGGCTGGTCTCAAACCTGCGGGCTCAGGCAATCCACTTGCCTCGGCCTCCCAAAGTACTGGGATTAGAGGCTGAGCCACCAAGCCCAGCCTGTGGTGAACAGTTTTAACACGTGTGTAGAATTGTGTGTCCACTATTACAGGTTCATATCCCCAAAATCGGGGGCTCTGTCACTCTCAAATTCCCCTGTGCTCCATATTTATAGCAAACCCTTCCTACCATCAATTCCCTGCCCCAGACCCTGGCAACCACTCATCTGTTTCTCTCCCTGTAGTTTTACCTTTTCCAGAGTGTCATATAAATGAAATCATGCATTGGGTAGCTTTTTGAGTCTAGGTTTTTCACTTAGCAAAATGCACTTAATTAAGAGTCATCTGTGTAGCCGGGAGAGGTGGCTCACACCTGTAATCGCAGCACTTTGGGAGGCAGAGGCAAGAGAGTTGCCTGAGTTCACAGGTTTGAGACTAGTCTGGGCAACATGTGAGACCTCACTTCTACAATAAATCAAAAAATTAGCCAGGCATGGTGGTGCATGCCTGTAGTTCCAGCTACTTGGAAGGCTGAGGCAGAAGGATGACCTGAGCCTACCAAATCGAGGCTGCGGTGGCTGTGAGCATGCCACTGCACTCCACCCTGGGCAGCAGAGTGAGACTCTGACTCAAAAAAGATAAATAAAATAAAATTAAAAAGGAGTCACTGGCCCGGGACAGTGGCTCAAGCCTGTAATTCCAGCACTTTAGGAGGTGGAGTTGACAAGATTGCCTGGGCCCAGGGGTTTGAGACCAGCCTGGGCAACTTGGCGAGACCTCATCTCTACAATAAATCAAAAAATTAGCCGGGTGTGGTAGCACACACCGTAGTTCCAGCTACTTGGAAGGCTGAGGCGGAAGGATGGCCTGACACAGCAGGTCACGGCTGCAGTGGCCATGAGCATGCCACTGCCCTCCAGCCTGAGCGACAGAGTGAGATTTCAACTCAAAAAAAAGAGTCACCCATGTTATACAATCCAATAGATCGTTCCTTTGTATTTTTCTGAGTGGTACTCCATGGTATGGCTATGCCACACTTCAGTTATCCATTCACTGGTTGAAAACGTGGTTTGTTTTCAATTCTTGGTGATTATGAATAAAACTGCTATGAACATTTGTATACAGGCTTTTATGTAAATGTAAGTTTTTCAGTTCTTTTGAGTAGATACCCAGGAGTAGGATTGCTGGGCTATATGATAGGTGTATCTTTAACTGCATAACAAACTGACAAACTGTTTTCCAAAGTGGTGGGCCATGTGAATTTCCACCAGGAATTTATGAGAGTTCTGGGTGCTTGGCATCCTCATGGCATTTGGCATTGTCCCTATATTTTCTTCTCATTTATTTCTTTATTACTTTTTTTTTTTTGAGTCAGAGTCTCACTCTATTACACAGGTTGGAGTGCAGTGGCATGCTCATGGCTACCGCAGCCTTGACCTTCTAGGTTCAGGCGATTCTTCCACCTCAGCCTTTCAAGAATTAGGTATACAAGTGGTCAGTGTACAGGTATAGTTTGGCCCTTCCTTTGGTCTCCACTTCCCCTGGTTTGAGATCGGTACCCTTATTGATGTTACGACCCCTCTCTCCCTCCCCTGGCAAGGTGTCACTATTACTAATCCCTTTCTTATAGTGTTATGGTAAGTGTTCAGGACAAGTGGTACTCAGTTCTTTGTTTCTGTGATAGATCACTGAGTATTATAGACTCTAAGTCCATTCAAATTGCTGTGAAATCCATATGTTTGTCCTTCTTTATGGCTGCATAATATTCCATTGTGTGTATGTACCATATTTTTTATCCAGTCCAGTTTTGATGGGCAGCACAGCTAGTTCCATGTTTTTGCTATTGTGATAATGCTGCAATGAACATGCGTGTGCAGGTGTCTTTTTTGTAGAATGATTTGACTTCCTCCAGGTATATTCCCAGTAGGGGATGGTTGGGTCATATGGAAGGTCAATTTCTAGTTTGTGTAGAAATCGCCACACTGTTTTCAATAGAGGTTGAACTAGCTTGCATTCCCACTAGCAGTGTAAAAGTGTTCCCTTTTTTCCACATCCTCGCCAGCATCTGCTGTTTTTTGTTTTATTTATTTATTGACACTAGGGTGGCCGTGAACGTGCCATTGCACTCCAGCCTAGGCGACGGAGTGAGATTTCAACTCAAAAAAAAAAAAAAACGACAGAACACAGTGGCTCATGCCTTTAATCCCAACACTTTGGGAGGCTGAGATGAGAGGATTGCTTGAGTCCAAAAGTTCGAGACCAGCCTAGATAACATAGTGAACTCCATCTTTAAAAAAAAAAAAAAGCTGGCCATGGTGATACCCGCCTGTGGTCCCAGCTACTTGGGATGCTCAGGCTACGGTGAGCTGTGATGGTGCCATGGCACTCCAACCTGGACGACGGAGTGAGACTCCAATTCAAAAAAAAAAAAAAGCAACAGAAAAAAGACCCATTTTTTTTTTTTTGAGTTAAAATCTCACTCTGTCACCCAGGCTGGAGTACAGTGGCATGCTCACAGCCACCCCAGCCTCGACCTGCTGAGCTCAGGTGATCCTTCTGCCTTGGCCTTCAAAGTAGCTGGAACTACAGGTGCCCATTACCATGCCTGACTATTTATTTATTGTAGAGACAAGGTGCCCAGGCTGGTCTCTACCCCTGGGCTCAGGCATTCCTGTCACCTCGGCCTCCCAAAGTGCTAGGATTACAGGCATGAGCCACTGCGCCTGGCCTGTTTTTTTTCCTTTCAGCACTTTTTTTTTTTTTGAGTTGGCGTCTCACTCTGTCGCCCAAGACTGGAG
>NW_007082596.1:252763-265044 GCF_000164805.1 Carlito syrichta
GGTGGCCGTGACGTGCCATTGCACTCCAGCCTAGGCGACGGAGTGAGATTTCAACTCAAAAAAAAAAAAAACGACAGAACACAGTGGCTCATGCCTCTAATCCCAACACTTTGGGAGGCTGAGATGAGAGGATTGCTTGAGTCCAAAAGTTCGAGACCAGCCTAGATAACATAGTGAACTCCATCTCTAAAAAAAAAAAAAAGCTGGCCATGGTGATACCCGCCTGTGGTCCCAGCTACTTGGGATGCTCAGGCTACGGTGAGCTGTGATGGTGCCATGGCACTCCAACCTGGACGACAGAGTGAGACTCCAATTCAAAAAAAAAAAAAGCAACAGAAAAAAGACCCTGTAATTAAATGATAGGAGAAAGTTACTCTGTATAAAAAGATAAGAAAATTGGGCTCAGGCAATCCACTCGCTTTGGCCTCCCAAAGTGCTGGGATTATAGGCCGAGCCACCGAGCCCTGCCTGTTTTATGTTTTATTAATGATGGTCATTCTTACTGGAGTTAGGTGATATCTCAATGTGGTTTTTATTTGCATTTCTCTAATGATGAGTGAGGCTGAGCACTTTTTCATGTGTCTGTTGGCTGCCTGTATGTCTGCATTTGAGAAGTGTCTATTCATGTCTTTGCCCACTTTTTAATGGGGCTGTTTGGTTTTTTCCTTTTTTCTTTCTTTTTTGAGTTGAAGTCTCACTCTGTCACCCAGGCTGGAGTACAGTGGCATGCTCACAGCCACCCCAGCCTCGACCTGCTGAGCTCAGGTGATCCTTCTGCCTTGGCCTTCAAAGTAGCTGGAACTACAGGTGCCCATTACCATGCCTGACTATTTATTTATTGTAGAGACAAGGTGCCCAGGCTGGTCTCTACCCCTGGGCTCAGGCATTCCTGTCACCTCGGCCTCCCAAAGTGCTAGGATTACAGGCATGAGCCACTGCGCCTGGCCTGTTTTTTTTCCTTTCAGCACTTTTTTTTTTTTTGAGTTGGCGTCTCACTCTGTCGCCCAAGACTGGAGTGCAGTGGCATGCTCACGGCCACAGTAGCCTTGACCTCCTGGGATCAGGTGATCCTTCCGCCTCAGCCTTCTGAGTAGCCAGAATTACAGGTATGCGCTACCACGCCCGGGTGATTTTTTGATTTATTGTAGAGATGAGGTCTCGCCAAGTTGCCCAGGCTGATCTCGAACTCCTGGGCTCAGACAATCCTCTTGCCTATGCCTCCCAAATTGCCGGGATTACAAACATGAACCACTGTACCCACCCTGTATTTTCCTTTAAGTCAGAAATTCTGATAGGTGTTAAACAGGTAGATATTAAAACCAAATAAACCAGTTCAAAAATTTCAAATTATATATAGTGCATTTTGCCATCGTCTCAAAACATATCAAAGAAAGAAGTAAAAAATATTAAGAAATATCAAGCCTAGGCAACACAGTGAAACCTCATCTCTACCAAAAAATGAAAATTAGCTGGGCAGGGTGGTATGTGCCTGTAGTCCCAGCTACTTGGGACACTGAGGCAGAAGGATTGCCTGAGCTCACGAGGCCAAGGCTATGCTGAGTTGTGTTTGTGATACTGCACTCCAGCCTGGGAGACAGAGTAAGATCCTGACTCAAAAAAAAAAAAAGAATGATGAGGCCAGGCACAGTGGCTCACGCCTATAATCCCAGCACTTTGGGAGGGCGAGGTGAGAGGATTGCCTGAGCCCGTGGGTTCGAGACCAACCTGGGAAACTTGGTGAGACCTCATCTCTACAATAAATCAAAAATTAGCTGGGTGTGGTGGCGTGTGCCTGTAGTTCCAGCTACTTGGAAGACTGAGGCAGAAAGATCACCTGAGCCCAGCAGGTTGACTGTGGTGACTGTGAGCGTGCCACTGTACTCCAGCCTGGGTGACAGAGTGAGATTTTAACTCAAAAAAAAAAAAAATGACAGAACACAGTGGCTCATGCCTCTAATCCCAACACTTTGGGAGGCTGAGATGAGAGGATTGCTTGAGTCCAAAAGTTCAAGACCAGCCTAGATAACATAGTGAACTCCATCTCTTAAAAAAAAAAAAAAGCTGGCCATGGGGATACCCGCCTGTGGTCCCAGCTACTTGGGATGCTCAGGCTACAGTGAGCTGTGATGGTGCCACTGCACTCCAGCCTGGGCGACGGAGTGAGACTCCAATTCAAAAAAAAAAAAAAAGCAACAGAAAAAAGACCCTGTAATTAAATGATAGGAGAAAGTTACTCTGTATAAAAAGATAAGAAAATTGAGCTAATGGTTCAAACACCTGGCACGTTCAACAAAAGCAGGAGTTGGTACTGCTTTCTAACTTGGAACTGCTTTCTCTTTGCCCTAACTTCTCACACCAACCTTATATCCTACAGAAGGCAAGCAACAAGTGACACCTCGAGACAGGGAGGCCCACTATTTTAGTCCATTTGTAACTGAAATTTTTTTTTTTTTGAGTTGTAGTTTCACTGTCGCTTCCGGCCACTGCAGCCTCGACCTGCTGGGCTCCGGTGATCCCTCCGCCTCTGCCTTCTGAGTAGCTGGAACTACAGGCATGTACTACCATGCCCGGCTAATTTTTTTTATTTATTGTAGAGATGAGGTCTCGACAAGTTGCCCAGGCGGGTCTCGACCCGCGGGCTCAGGCAATCCACTCACCTCTGTAATTGAAATATTAAACTTGAACCTTATCATTCCAACTAGATCATTACAAGAAATTCAGGGGACAAAGGAACATGTTACAAAATAACAGCTGGGCGTGATGGCTCATGCCTGTAATCCCAGCACTTTGGGAGGCCGAGGTGAGAGGATTGCCTGAGCCCAGAGGTTCAAAACTATCCTGGACAACTTGGTGAGACCTCGACTCTACAATAAATCAAAAAAATAGCTGAGTGTGGCCTGTAGTTCCAGCTACTTGGAAGGCTGAGGCGGAAGGATCGCCGGAGCCCAGCAGGTCAAGGCTGCAGTAGCAGTGAGCATGCCACTGCACCCCAGCATGGGTGACAGAGTGAGACTCTGACTCAAAAAAAAAAAAAGATAACATAACATGGGAGTGAGATCAGCAAAATGTAGAATTTGGGAAACCTTATAAATTTTAAGAAAACAAACTTGCCACACAAAAAAAATCATCTGTAAGACAATTGGAAAAGCTTGAACATGGTACTAAATAGTATTTTAAAGTGAGAATGGCACTATAGCTATAGACATATATGTATATGAGAGGGACCCCCCAAAAAACCAGAATTATTATTATTATTTTGTGGGTTTGTTTGTTGGTTGGTTGGTTTCTTTTGAGTTGGAGTCTCACTCTGTCACCCAGACTGGAGTACAGTGGCCGCTCCCGGCCACCGCAGCCTCGACCTGCTGGGCTCTGGCCATCCTTCCGCTTCAGCCTTCCAAGTAGCTGGAACTACAGGCGTGCACTACCACGCCCAGCTAATTTTTTATTTATTGTAGAGATGAGGTTTCGCCAAGTTGCCCGGGCGAGTCCTCAAGCTGCAGGCTCAGACAATCCACTCGCCTCAGCCTCCCAAAGTGCTAGGATTACTGGCTGAGCCACCGAGCCCAGCCCAGAATTATTTTTTGGAGGGTGGCCCTCTTTGTAGCACCGGCTTTCCCCACTAGGTAAGTGTTCTAGGAATCCATGGCATCAGTATACCAGCTAGCCTTGTTTTGAGAGGTTGCGTTTGACTTCAGTGAATTTTTTTTGGAGATACTTTCAATATGTTTTCCCATTTCATGATGGGTGATTTAGAGTGCACCCATCCACATTGTGCTGTGTTCAGCAGTTTTGAACCAAAACTCCATGACCCCTGTGCTTCATTCTCCTTATTCACCCAATCTCATTCCGAGCGATTTATTTTTGTTTCCCTGGATGAAAAAAGTTCTCAAAGGGAAACATTTTTGTGATGTGGAAGTGATGAAACAAAAAAATGAAAGAAGCATGAAAAGGCAACAAAATGGACGTGTTCAAAAACTGTTTTGAACAGTGAATAAAGCATCTCGATAGGTGTATTGAATCAAACAGTATTTAAAGGTGACTGAAGTTTAAACAATAATAAATAACTTTTAATAAATAACTCTGGGTTTTTTGGGGTCCCACTGGGTGTGTGTGTGTATTGTTTTTGGTTTTTGGAGGTGTTTTTTGAGTCAGGGTCTCACTATCTAACCCAGGCTGGAATACAATGGCATGATCACCTCAGCTCAACCTCCTAGGCTCAGGCAATCCCTCTGCCTCAGCCTCCTGAGTAGCTGGAACCACAGGCATGCATCACCACACCCAGGTAATTTTTAAATTTTTTGTGGCGATGAGGTCTGGCTGTACCACCCAGGCTGGGTCTTGAACTCCTGGATTCAAACAATCCACCTACCTACCTTGGCCTCCCAAAGAGCTGAGATTACAGGTGTGAGCCACTACACCTGGCCCTGTAGCTAAATTTTTGTTGTTGTTTTTGTTTTTGAGTTGGAGTTTCATTCTGAGACCCAGGCTGGAGGGCAGTGGCATGCTCCTGGCCACTGCAGCCTTGACCTGCTGGGCTTAGGGGATCCTTCCACCTCAGGCTTCCAAGTAGCCGGAACTACAGGCATGCACCACCACACCCTGCTAATTTTTTGATTTATTGTAGAGATGAGGTCTTGCCAAGCTGCCCAGGCTGGTCTCAAACCCACAGGCTCAGGCAATCCTCTCATCTTGGCCTCCCAAAGTGCTGGGATTATAGGTGTGAGCCACTGCACCCAGCCCTGTAGCTACATTTTAAAAACAACACTTCTCTTTCAGAAATACATACTTTGTAGTTCCGGCTACTTGGAAGGCTGAGACGGAAGGATCACTGGAGTCCAGCAGGTCGACACTGGGGTGGCTATGAGGGTGCCACTGCACTCCAGCATGGGCAACAGAGTGAGACTCCAACTCAAAAAGAAAAAAAAGAAATACATACTTGAGCATTTATAGGTGAAATGTATCAGATTTGCTTCAAAATGATCCAGTGGGTCATAGTGGAGTATGGGAGTCTGAAGATGGGTGATATTACAGACAAAACAGGGTTGGCAATAAATTGATAATTGGTGAAAGTGAAGGGTTCAATGCACCATTCTATCTTGCATATGTTTAAAAGGTACAGCAATAGCATATAGTTCTTTACAATTCTACCTAGTCCAAAGCTAATATAATTTAATCACCATTTACTAAACCATTTCAGAATTCTCCTGTGAGTAATCACTACAGTAATCCACTGAAAACCTCAATATTAGTCAAGTAGTTACCAACCACGTTACTGGTTTTTTGTTTGTTTGTTTTTTTGAGTTGGAGTCTTACTCTGTCGCCCAGACTGGAGTGCAATGGCTGCCTCAGGCCACTGCAGCCTCGACCTGCTGGGCTCCGGCGATCCTTCTGCCTCAGCCTTCCAAGTAGCTGGAACCACAGGCGCGCGCTACCACGCCCGGCTAGTTTTTGATTTATTGTAGAGATGAGGTCTAGGCTAGTTTTTGATTTATTGTAGAGATGAGGTCTAGGCTAGTTTTTGATTTATTGTAGAGATGAGGTCTCGCCAAGTTGCCCAGGCGGTTCTCGAACCCGTGGGCTCAGGCAATCCACTCACCTCGGCCTCCCAAAGTGCTGGGATTATAGGCTGAGCTACCGAGCCTGTTCCACGTTACTGGTTTTTAGTGTCTTGCTCCTTGAAGCACTGGAGGACACTCTGTCATACCAGTTTGTTCGTCAATAAACTCATGTACTCTTTGACACATACGTATCTCATGATACATAGAATCAGTATCTCTATGATTCATTCTGTACCTACCAAGTTAGTTACACAAACAAGATGGGCAGGATTAATGGTATGGCACAGAGGCCAAGTGGTTTCTTTTATTAGAAACCCACATGTCAGCCAGGCTCAGTGGCTCAGCCCGTAATCCCGCGCTTTGGGAGGCTGAGGTGAATGGATTGCCTGAGCCCGTGGGTTCGAGACCAGTAACTTAGCAAGACCTCATCTCTACACTAAATCGAAAAACTAGCCGGGAGTGGTGGTGCGTGCCTGTAGTTCCAGCTACTTGAAAGGCTGAGGTGGAAAGATCGCCTGAACCCAGCAGGAGGCTGCCGTGGCCATGAGTATGCCACTGCACTTAAGCCTGGGCGACAGTAAGACTCCAACTCAAAAAACAAAAAAGAAAAAGAAAAGAAAAAAGCTAAAGACATTTATATTCCCAACAACATTGGGTTCTACTGAAAATTGATATTGAGTTAATGACTAACAGAACCCATTTAAACTGAGGACTCCAAAAAAATATTTTCTGGCTCATATATAACCTTAATTCATCGTGTGTGTGTGTGTGTGTGTGTGTGTGTGTGTGTGTGTGTGTGCGCGCGCGCGCGTGCGCCAGAGTCTCACTCTGTTGCCCAGGTTGGAGCGCTGTGGTACAATCAAAGCCACCACAGCCTTGACCTTCCAGGCTCAGGTGATCTCTCCACCTTAGCCTTTCAAGTAGCTGGAACTTCAGGCATGCACCACCGTGTCCAGTTAATTTTTCTGATTTAATGTAAAGACGAGATCTCGCCAAGTTGCCCAGGCTGATCTCAAAATCCTGGGCATAGGCAATCTTCTCGCCTCAATCTCCCAAAGTGCTGGGATTATAGGCACAAGCCACTACCCTGGTCCTCAATCCATCTTTAAATAAAGCAGGGATGGAAAGACAGACAGATAAAGTATGTCATGAATGCACATCAGGAATTCATAAACAAATTATTAGGCTCCTATCTGCATCCATACTGTGACGTTTAGGATTTCAAAAGTACTGCTTAACTACTTTGTATCTCTGGGTTTTTAATCAAATTGAGAAAACAGATGGGGTCAGATTATCTACTTTATTAGTGGCAAATCTAGTTTAAAGAACATAGATTGGATTGGAGGGACAAAATGGAATGCCCTCCCCTCCTCCAAGGCACATCCCAGGACGAGCTTATAGGAAGCGCTCGGTGCACAGAGCACACTTACCTGGTGTGTGAGTCACAGAGTAGAAAGCTTCAGAGCGTGGAGGACTCCCAGCTTGCCTTTTGGAGGATGCCTCTGGGGGATGCCAGCAGAAGACACTAAAGACTTCCTTGGTGAGTGAGGGAAACAAGTGACCAAGCCTCTTCTTTTTTTTTTTTTTTGAGTTGGATTCTCACTCCGTCACCCAGACTGGAGCACAGTGGCACACTCACAGCCACCCCAGCGTCGACCTGCTGGGCTCGGGCAATCCTTTCACCTCAGCCTTCTAAGTAGTCAGAACTACAGGTGCACGCCACCACACCTGGCTACTTTTTTTATTTATTGTAGAGACGAGGTCTCACCAATTTGCCTGAGCTAGTCTCGAACCCGTAGGCTCAGGCAATCTACTCACCTCGGCTTCCCAAAGTGCTGGGATGACAGGCTGAGCCACTGAGCCTGGCTGACCAAGCCTCTTTTACCCTCAGCATTTTATGAGCTCTATTCTATGCTATGGGCTCAAGAAGGAATGTGGAAAGAGGAAGTTAGGTATTGCCCAGCAAAAAAGATAATTTCTAGGTTACAATTTTCATGAGTATTCTGAGAGTTGTTGTTTTATGAGAACATTTAATAAGGGTCAGAACCCTGAAAAATCATTAGGAAATGCAAGAATTTTTTTTTCTTACTAAAATATAATTCATAAAAAATTTCATAATAGGGCGCAGTGGCTCACATCTGTAATCTCAGCACTTTGGGAGACTGATACGAGAGGACTGCCTGAGCCCAGGGTTTCGAGATAAGCCTGGGCAACTTGGCGAGATCTCATCTCAACAATAAATGAAAAAATTAGCCAGGTGTGGTGGCGTGCCCCTGTAGTTCCAGCTACTTGGAAGACTGAGGCGGAAGGATCATCGGAGCCCAGCAGGTTGAGGCTGTCGTGGCTGTGAGTGTGTCACTGCACTCCAACCTGAGTGATAGAGTGAGACTCCAACTTAAAAAAAAATTCATTAGCCGGGCGTGGTAGCGCGTGCCTATAGTTCCAGCTACTTGGAAGGCTGAGGCGGAAGGATCACCGGAGCCCAGCAGGTCAAGGCTGCATTGGCCGGGAGCGTGCTACTGCACTCCAGTCTGGGTGACAGAGTGAGACTCCAACTCAAAAAAAAAAAATCATAAGAAGTTTAAACAGACCTTGGTCTAATAAATAAACATGCTTCTCGGCCAGGTTCAGTGACTCAAACTGGTAATCCCAGGACGTTGGGAGACCAAGATGAGAGGATTGCCTAAACCCATGGGTTCAAGACCAGTCCCAGCAACTTGATGAGACCTTGTCTCTACAACAAATCAAAACTTAGGCCAGGCTCGGTGGCTCAGCCTGTCATCCCAGCACTTTGGGAGACCGAGGCGAGTGAATTGCCTGAACCCTCAGGTTCGAGACCAGCCCGGGCAACTTGTCGAGACCTTGTCTCTATGATAAATCAAAAATTAGTTGGATGTGGTAGCATGCACCTATAGTTCTGACTACTTAGAAGACCGAGGCAGAAGTATTGCCAGAGCCCAGCAGGTCAACACTGGGGTGACCGTGATTGTGCCACTGCACCCCAGCCTGGGCACTGGAGTGAGATTCCAACTCAAAAATAAATAAATAAATAAGCTTCTAATTGAATTACACTGTGTTCTTAGCAGAATATTTGCTTTTCTAAGTTTGATACAAATGAAGCATCCACACAGATAGACATTGTCAGTGTTAGACACAAAAAAGTGCAGATAGGAGTTTCATTCATGGACGAGTGCAGTGGTTCAAGCCAGTAATCCCAGAACTTTGGGAGGTTGAGGCGAGTGGATTACTGGGTTTGAGACGAGCCCAGGCAACTTGGAGAGGCCTCGTCTCTACAATAAATCAAAAATTAACTGGGCATGGTAGCATGTGCCTGTAGTTCCCACTACTTGGAAGGCTGAGGCGGAAGGATCGCCAGAGCCCAGCATGTCATCACTGGGGTGGCCATGAGTGTGCCACTGCATTCCAGCCTGTGTGACAGAGTGAGACTCCAACTCAAAAATAAATAAATAAATAAATAGATAGATAGATAGATAGATAGGCCTGGCTCGGTGGCTCAGCCTGTAATCCCAGCACTTTGGGAGGGTGAGGCTAGTGGATTGCCTGAGCCCGCGGGTTCGAGACTAGCCCAGGCAACTTGGTGAGATCTCATCCTAAATAAAGTAAAAAATTGAGCCGGGCATGGTACCGCACGCCTGTAGTTCCAGCTACTTGGAAGGCTGAGGTAGAAGGATCGCCAGAGCCCAGCAGGTCGACACTGGGGTGACCGTGAGTGTGTCACTGCACTCCAGCCTGGGCGACAGAGTTAGACTCCAACTCAAAAAAATAAAAATAAATAAGCTGGATGTGGAAGATGCACCTGTAATCCAGCTACTTGGAAGATTGAGCCAGAAGGATCACCTGAGCCCAGCCGGTTGAGGCTGCAGTGGCCATGAGTGTGCCACTGCACTCCAGCCTGGGGGAGGGTGAGACTCCAACTCAAAAAATAAAAAAATAAAAAGAAGGTTCAGTCGCACAAGACTGCAGTTTGTGAGAGACCCAAGAAACCAAGAAACTTAAAAAGCCATACTTGCTGTAAAAGTAGTGTTTAGTTCACTATATTTTTTATATCCCTACCTCATGTTCATTGTACTTTATGAAATCTTAGTACTTTAAATCCTACCTCAGACCCCGTAGAATTAGGCATATGTCGGGTGCCGGGTAGCGACTGATTGTGTAATTATATAATGTCTTAGGTAGTGTTTGTATTTAGAACTCTTGGGTTAAGCATTGTTAGTCCCAATTGCCATGCTGACTTCTGCTTTTACAACGGGATGTAAATGTTAAAGCGATAAGCCCCTTTCAGACATTCCTTTGCAGCAGACTTGGAGACGCTAGTAATCTGCCTGCTTGCTCAGGTTAATTTATACGCAGTGATTGTATGAACCTAACTTATCTGACATTCCACTCTGCCCGTTGGGTGGGTTTCTGTCAATCACCGGCAGTCAGGTTGAAGCCCACGAAAGGCACCGACTAATACCAAGTGTTCCCGTACCCATTAGGAGAGATTACCCAATCATGTAAAACCAAGTTTAGAGTTCTTTCCCCTCCCTCTGTAATGGTATATAAAGACTGCTTGCCATGCTGGATCGGGGCTCTCGTCCCTGAAGCCAAGTTTCTGGGGCTGGTTTCAAACCCGCAGGCTCAGGCAATCCACTTGCCTCGGCCTCCCAAAGTGCTGGGATTACAGGAGAAAAGTTTTTTTTTAACTTGAGTTCTGATGTTTGGAAAAGCTCAAGATTAGACATCTTCATCTGGCAAGGGCCACAGTTGTTTCCACTCATGGCAGAAGTTGAAGGGGAGCCAATGTGTGTAGAGATCACATGGTGAGAGAGGGAGCAAAAGAATGAGAGGGGGAGAGGTGCCAGGCTCTTCTTCACAACCAGATCTTGCAGAAATTATTAGAGCAAGAACTCACTCACCCTTGAGGGAGGGCATTAATGTCTTCACAAGGGATCCATTCCCATGACCCAAACACCTGCCATTAGGACCTACCTCCATCACTAGGGATCAGATTTCTTTCTTTCTTTTTTGTTTTTTTGGTAGAGATGGGGTCTTGCTATGTTGCCCAGGCTGGTGTTGAACTCCTGACCTCAAGCAATCCTTCCACCTCAGCTTCCTAAAGTGCTGGGATTACAGCCGCTGTGCCTGGCCTGGGAATCAAATTTCAACATGAGATCTGAAGGGGACAAACGACTGTAACAAGCAGTGTATTCAGATTCATATTAGTCAGATTCATCAGATGATGTACACCATTTCTAGCACAATCAAATGCTTTGATTGTGGACAGCTAAGGGGAATTACCCAATTAAAAACAAATGCCAGCTGGGCTCAGTGGCTCAGCCTGTAATCCCGCGCCTTTGGGAGGCTGAGGTGAGTGGATTGCCTGAGCCCGCGGGTTCGAGACCCGCCTGGGCAGCAAGACCTCATCTCTACAATAAATCAAAAAATCAGCCAGGTGTGATAGCACGCCTGTAATTCCAGCTACTCGGAAGGCTGAGGCAGAAGGATCGCTGGAGCCCAGCAGGTCGAGGCTGCGGTGGCCGGGAGCGGCCACTGCACTCCAGTCTGGGCGACAGAGTGAGACTCCAACTCAAAAAAAACAAAAACAAAAACAAATGCCAGCCCCAACTCAAATGTTAAAAAATCCGGAATAGAACTCAAATTCAGATTGTGCAGAGATATAGATCAACCTGTGACCAGGAACAGATGTGGAAGTGACTCTTGTTTAATTGGAAACATCCTGCTGGAAACTTAATCTTCACTGAAATTGCAAAATCTCATCCCTGATTTAGAAGGCTCTTACTGAGAAAAAAGCCGTTGAATGCCTATTCAATCAACCATGGATTAAGATTTTTTTAAAAAAAAGGCAACAGAAAACAACAACAAAAAAACTGAAGCTCTGGTCTTGGAAGTTTTTGTCAGTTGGCTTTCCAGATTTTTATTTTGGCTTCTAGAACTGAAAGGCCAATTTTTCCCCAAAGATGCATCAAACTAACCCGAGCGGTTCCTTCAGTGGAAGGATCAGGGCCAGATCTATCACTATGAAGGCTGTTTATTGGTAAACTCAGGACAATCAGTGGCCTCAGTTGCCTTACAGTTCCCTGCCTCCAGGACCCATTTCGCCCCTACAGCCAGCACACAAGGACCAATTATTACAACATGGCAGCGATTTGAAAAAGAGCTGATAGGTTGTGTCTCCAGACACCATATCTTATTGAAACCCTCCTTGTTATGAGATATTTTATGGCTTCTTATCTCCTCTCCTAAGGACAGGCTGAGCTAGGGTAGTGTGTTCCTCACTAGTAGTTCTAGGGTAGACTCAAGTAAAAATGTAATTGAAGCTTAATTATCCTGAGCATCGCTTCATACGAATGGAAATGTAGCCTTAGTTACAGTGATTTTAATGTAAGAATATCACATTTTAACATGTACCCACATTCTTGGGGAAAAACAGTACCATTCAAACCTTGAAGGTAAAAGTGTTATTCTCTTTTAGCAATAACTTGGCACAACAGGGATACTGTGTCTTCTATTGTATGGCAACAAAGGATAATACTCAAATGTCAAATAGTAATAAAAGTTGGTGAGAGGCTGGGCTCGGTGGCTCAGCCTGTAATCCCAGCACTTTGGGAGGCCGAGGTGAGTGGATTGCCTGTACCCGCGGGTTCGAGACCTGCCTGGGCAACTTGGCAAGACCTCATCTCTACATAATCAAAAAATTAG
>NW_007082596.1:265064-269487 GCF_000164805.1 Carlito syrichta
AAAAAAAAAAAAAGTTGGTGAGGATGTGGAAATGAGAACCTTCATGTATTACTGGTGGAAATGTAAAATGGTACAGCCACTTTGGAAAACAGTTTATCAGTTCTTCCAAGTATTAAACATAGAGTTAGCATGCAATCCAGCACTTCTACTCTTAGGTATATACCCAAGAGAATTGAAAACTTATTTCAACAAAAACTTGCACATGGCCAGGCGTGGTGGCTCAAGTCTGTAATCCCAGCACTTTGGGAATCTGAGGCGAGAGATTGCCTGAGCTCAGGGGATCAAGATCAGCCTAAGCAACTTGGTAAGACCTCGTCTCTACAATAAATCAAAAAATAAGTTGGGAGTTGTAGTGTGTAGTTGCAGTTCCAGCTACTTGGAAGGCTGAGATGGAAGGATAGCCTGAGTCTAGCAGGTCGAGGGTGCAGTGGCTGTGAGCATGCCACTGTATTCCAGTCTGGGTGACAGAGTGATACACAGACTCAAAAAAAAAAAAAGAATACTTGGATTAATATATTTATTTTCCTTTAGTCAAATTTTCAAGCGTACCTTTGAAAATTATGTAATATGGCTGGGCACCATGGCTCGAGCCTGTAATCCCAGCACTTTAGGAGGCAAGAGGATTACCTGAGCCCAGGGGTTCGAGACCAGACTGGGCAATTTGGTGAGACCTCAGCTCTACAATACATCAAAAAATAAGCTGGGCGTGGTGGTGCATACCTGTAGTTCCAGCTACTTGGAATACTGAGTAGGAAGGATGGCCTGAGCCCAGTAGGTGGAGGCTGTGGTGGTCATGAGCATGCCACTGCATTCCAGCCTGGGCGACAGTGAGACTCCAACTAAAAAAACAAACAAAAACACTGCTACAAGAAACATTTTTGAATACATATCCTCTTGAATAAATGTGCAGTAAACTTTTTAATTTGCATTTCCCGATCCTAAGGAGGTTAGAAATCTTCTCCCCTTCCCCATTTTATTGGATTTTCCTCTTGGGTGAATTGACTGTCTATATTCTGTTTCTCAGGCTGAAATGCAGTGGCACAATCATGGCTCACCACAGTGTTGATCTACAAGGTTCAGGTGATCCTTCTGCGTCAGCCTCCTGAGTTGCTGAGATTACAGATGCCTGCCACCGTGCTTATTATTATTTTTTTCTCTTTTATTGCCCAAGCTAGTCTCAAACTCCTGGGTTCACGCGATCCTCCTGCCTCGTGCTGGGATTGCATATGTGAGCCACCATGCCTGTCTTTAATCACTTAAAAAAAAACCAGTTAATTCTAAGACTTTAGTCACTTTTCTCTTTTTTTTTTTTTGATATAGAGTCTCACTCTGTCACCCAGGCTGGAGTGCAGCGGCACACTCACGGCCACCACAGCCTCAATCTGCTGTACTTAGGCAATTCTTCTGCCTCAGCCTTCCAAATAGCTGGAAGTACAAGTGTGCACCACCACACTTGGCTAATTTTATGATTTAGAGACGAGGTTTTGCTATGTTGCTCAGGTAGGTCTTAAACTCCTGAGCTCAGGCAACCCTCTTGCCTCTGCCTCCAAAGTGCTGAGATTACAGGATTAGTCACTTTTCTAAAGAATGTCTTTAACTTATTAATTTATAAAAATGCTTTATTTTTTATTTACAATACTAATTCTCGATTGGTTATATGCATTACTAGTTCCTTCTCCCAATCAGTAGACTGCTGAGACTTTTTTTTCCCCAGTGTCATTATAGGGTAACCCAGCAGTTAGCAAATCCAGTCCACTGCCCACTTTTGTAAATGTTTAACTGGGGCAGCTATGACCATTCATTTACCTACTGTCTATGGCTGCTTTCAGTAGGATTAAATAGTTAAGACAGAGACTATATGGCCCATGAAGCCTAAACAGAACAAGTCTGGTGACTCATGGACTGTCCCATAAGTAGTTTACTTGACCATCCTTCTAATTTTCGACATACGGTTATCTTCCTTTGTGAATTAAGAAATGGGATGAGAATCTTTATGACCAGATGTTTGTTAACTTTTTGCCTTTGGACTCTCAGAAATGGAATCCTGGACCAAAGCACAAAAAAAAAAATTTTGAGTTTTTGAGATATTCTGACAAAACTGCTTTCTAGAGTTTTAAAATGTACCTTCCTATTAGTCTACCCTAAATGGTCATCTACCCTCATAGCAATAAGCACTATTTTAAAAACTGGCTGAAAATTGTACGGGTATCAAAATAATTTCTTCTGATTTAGGTTCTCCATTTTATTTTTTTCTGGAAAAATGATGAATCTCCTAAAACTTCTTTTTCAGAATGAATATTGGAATCAGTCAACCAGTTAATACAAGATTGGCCAGGCGCGAAGGCTCTCACCTGTAATCCCAGCACTTTGAGAGGCAGAGGTGATAAGATTGTGTGAGCCCATGGGTTCGAGACCAGCCTGGGCAACAAGGCGAGACGTTGCCTCAGCAATAAGTCAAAAAATTAGCTGGGTGCCTGTAGTTCCAGCTATTTGAAAGGCTGGAGCAGAAGGATTGCCTGAGTCCAACAGGTCGAGGCTATGTCCCACTGTACTCTAGTCTGGGTGACAGAGTGAGACTCCAACTAAAAAAAAAAAACCAAAAAAACCCACAAGGCTCTTGGTTACAGATCTGTGTCGAAATTCTAGCTCTGCTACATTAAAACTGTGGGACTTTTAGGCATTACCTAGCTTTTCTGGGTGTAAGTTTTCTCTCTGAAAATAGAAAACCTGGCAAACAAGGTTGTTCTGAGGGTTAAAATAAATATCACATTAAAGGGCTGAGCACAGAACAAGCAATCAAAGAGTCGCTCTTTCGATCAACCATGGATGAAAGGTATTCAAATAAATTTTTAGAAGACAGTATTACAATAAAAATAATACAAGTTCAAAAATCAGTACAACTATTTACATAATACTTACATTGTATTAGCTATTGTAAGTAATCTAGAGATGATTTAAAGTATATGGGACAGCCAGGTGCAGTGGCTCACATGTGTAATCCCACCACTTTGGGAAGCCAAGGTGGGAGGATTGCTTGAGCCCAAGAGTTCGAGACTAGCTGAGGCAACATAGCAAGACTTTGTCTTTACAAAAAATAAACCACCTGCATGTGGTGGTGCGAACCTGTACTACTTGGGAGTCTGAGGTGGAAGGATCACCAGAGCCCAGCAAGTTGAGGATGCAGTGGCCGTGAGCATGCCAGTACACTCCAGCCTGGACAACAGAGTGAGATTCTGACTCAAAAAAAAAAAAAAAAAGAAAAAGAAAAGAAAAAGGAAAAAGTCCAGAACAGAATAAACATTAAATACATTAGTTTATATACTATCAGTAAAAAAAAAAGGGCACAGCCAGGCATGGTGGCTCACTCCTATAATCCCAGCCAGCACTTGGGAGGCAGAGGCGAAAGGATTGCCTGAGTCCAGGGGTTTGAGACTGGCCTGGGCAACTTTGGCAAGACCTCATCTATACATTAAAAAAGTAAATAAATAAAAACTAGCTGCGTGTGGTGGCATACGCCTATAGTCCTAGCTACTTGGAAGGCTGAGGCAGAAGGATCACCTAAGCCCAGCAGGTTGAGGTTGTGGTGGATGTGAGTGTGTCACTGCACTCCAGCCTGGGCAACAAAGACTCCGATTCAAAAAAAAAAAAAAAAAAAGAAAAGAAAAGAAAAGAAATCAGGCGGGGTATGGTGCCTCACTCCTGTAATCCCAGCATTTTGGGGGGCTGAGGTGAGAGAGGAGTGCCTGAGTCTAGGGGTTCAAGACCAGCCTGGGCAACTTGGCAAGACCTCGTCTCTACTATAAGTCAAAAAAATTAACTGGCATAGTGGCATGGACCTATGGTTCCAGCTACCTGGAAGGTTGAAGTGGAAGGATCGCCTGAGCCTAGCAGGTCAAGGCTGTGGTGGCCCTGAGCATGCCACTGCACTCCAGCCTGGGTGACAGAGGGAGGCTCTGACTCAAAAAAAAAAAAAAATCTTTTGATTATCATTAGATAATTGCATTAAGACCACAAATACGAAAAATTCTTATCTTTACAGTTCAGTTTTCCCACCCTGGAATAAGCAACTGTTCTTGGACGAGGCTATGGTGGCTGAGTGTGCCACTGCACTCCAGCTGGGTGACGGAGTGAGAATCCGACTCAAAACAATTAAACAACAACAAAAAAAACCAAAAGTGACTGTAGTAGTCTCTACTAAAGAGCGAAACAAAACCAGATGAGAATATTGAATCTAAGACACCAATTTTTAGACGCAGGTGTTTTATATACTAAAAAAGAGAAAAGTCCTGAAAATTTAAGCTTTATGCCAAATCTAAATTTGTGCTAAGATGCATCTCAGTTGGAAATATTAAAAAATATATCTTCTGCAATCCCGCGCCTTTGGGAGGCTGAGGTGAGTGGATTGCCTGAGCCCGCGGGTTCA
>NW_007082596.1:269958-280937 GCF_000164805.1 Carlito syrichta
AATTTTTTTTTTTTTTTTAGAGTCTCACTCCGATGCCCAGGCTGGAGTGCAGTGTTGACTTGCTGGGCTCCGGGGATCCTACCTCCTCAGCCTTCCAAGTGGCCAGAACTACAGGCATGTGCTACCATGCCTGGCTAATTTTTGATTTATTGTAGAGATGAGGTCTTGCCAATTTGCCTGGGTTGTTCTCAAACCTGTAGGCTCAGGCAATCCCCTTGCCTTGGTCTCCCAAAACTTCGGATTATAGGCTGAGCTACCAAACCTGGCCTGGGTATAATCTTACCAAAATGTTAAAATGATGGATCCTAATTATTCACAAATTCTGTGTTAACATTGAAGCCAACACTCACATTGCTTTCAATCATGTTTCGATAAGCAACTTCCCAACTCAGGTGGAAGTACTGCTTTGTCTTGTTTCAGCTCTCATGCTGTAAACAAATGTCCTCTCCATGGTCTATTTAGAATCACATTTTTGTCTTTTTGTTGATTTAAGATGCCTCCCCAGGTTTGATGTCATCCAGTGTTCTAAAGACAGCTGTGATGTGCTTCTTGGAGAAAATTTTATTAGATAAGCTCCATTTGTGCATGAGTTATAGTGCTGCTAGCCAGGAACTGAGAGTTTAATGAATCAACAGTATATACGAAATAGGGTGTTTTTAAACAGAAACACCCATAAAAAAACCCAAACAAACTAAACACCCATAAAGCAAGGTTATATATGTATTGACTGGTGATGCGAATGTGACCAGAGGTTCGCAGGAACATAACCCCATATTATCCCTAGGAGTAACGGTTCAGTATTTGCATCAACTTTGTAGAATGTAACTACTGCAAATACCAAGAATTGACTGCACTGAATATCTATCTTCTTGTTATTATCTTCTTTGTTAACCTGAATCTCATTATGTACTAACCTCCTTCAAAATATATGGAATATATAAATGAAATGTTAAAACTTCACTGAGGGTCAGGCTCGGTGGCTCAGCCTGTAATCCCAATGCTTTGGGAGGCTGAGGTGAGCGGATTGCCTGAGCCCGCGGGTTCAAGACCCGCCTGGGCAACTTGGCAAGACCTCATCTCTACAATAAATCAAAAAAATTAGCCGGGTGTGGTAGCGCGCGCCTGTAGTTCCGGCTACTTGGAAGGCTGAGGTGGAAGGATCGCCGGAGCCCAGCAGGTGAGGCTGCAAGGGCCGGGAACAGCCACTGCACTCCAGTCTGAGCAAGAGTGAGACTCCCAACTCAAAAAAAAAAAAGAACTTCACTGAGAAGAACTCGTTCAGATAGAGAGCACGCTATCATGTTCCCACATAGAAAGCACTATATAATAGCCGGGTATAGTGGCTCACACCTGTAGTCCCAGCACTTTGGGAGGTGGAGGCTGTATGACTGCCTGAGCTCAGAAGTTTGAGATCAGCCTGAGCAACATGGCAAGACCACCGTCTCTACAATAAATCAAACAATTAGCCACACATGGTGGCACATGCCTGTGGTTCCAGCTACTTGGAAGGCCGAGGTGGATCACCTGAGCCCAGCAGCTCGAGGCTGTGGTGGCCATGAGTGTGCCTGGATGACAGAGTGAGACTCCCACACAACATGTTGCAAATTTTCCCCTTTTCAAAAGCTTTCCTTATTTTGCAAATCCAGAAGACTTTCACATTAAATAATGAAGACCAGCATGACATACTTTTTATTTTGTAGAGGATAGGGCTCTGCTGTCGCTGAGGCTAGAGTGCAGTGGCATGATCACAGTTCATTGTAACTTCCAACTACGGGGCTCAGGAGATCCTTCTGCCTCAGTCTCGCCTGTAGTTTGAAATAGAGGTACAGGCCAGCACGTTCAGCTAACTTGTTTTTTTGCAGAAATGGGCCTATGTTTGAGTTCCTGCCCTCAAGCAATCCTCGCCTTGGCCGTCCTAAATGCTGGGATTACAGGCATGAACCCTTATGCCTAGCTTGCAGACATACTTTTATTTATTTTTTTGTAGAGATGAGGTCTCACTCACTATGTTGCCCAGGCTGGTCCTGAACTCCTGGGCTCAAGCAATCCTTCTTCCTTGGCCTCCCAGAGTGCTGAAATTATAGACATGAGCCCCCATATCTGGTTCCCAGACATACTTTTAATAGCTCTAAAAAATGTCTACTATTAGGTTGTAACATTCTTCATGTTATGAAGGTTAGGTCTTCAAGGAAAAGTGCTATACACATTATTAAATGTCATGTGACATCCATTATAAGCAATATGCGAGCTTTGATTACTGTCTGTATTAATACTTTTCAAAATACTAAGCCATCTTTGCACAACCCAACATAATTATGATAGATTAAAAGACACTGTGAAATTTGATTTTCTATTATTAAGGTTTCCTATCTAAATACATAGTAAGTTTCCTTTAAAAAAAATGTAAATTTCACAATAAATGATATCAGATCTGCCTTTTTTGGGGGAGGGGATCACGGGAAGCATGTTAAAGTCTAGTCTCTTTTCTATTCCTACTATAATGCTTCCTTTATAGCTACCGATGGCAATCAGTTCACATAGCTTTTTCTTCATACAGTTTAAGCCCTTTCACATAGAAATGATGACCTCTAGTGGAATAAACAATCTAGTACCCATTGTACTTTCCTTACATAAACTGTTTCTAGACTGGTTTCATATTGCAAATATCTGAGACCCCAAAACTCTCAAAACATACTTAAATTATTTTATGTTATACGGCATTTTCATCTTGGAAAGTTGTTTTATTTTTTTGAGTAGGGGTCTCATTCTGTTACCCAGGCTGGAGTGCAGCGGCACAATGGTTCACCGCAGCCTTGACCTCCTGGACTCAAGCAATACTTCCTCAGTCTCCCAAACTGCGGGAACAATAGGTGCATGTCACCACACCTAATGTTCTGATTTTTTTGTAGTGACAAGGTATTGCTATGTTGCTTAGGTTGGTCTTGAACTCCTGGGTTCAAGCAATACTCCTGCCTTCCAAAGAGCTAGGAGCCACCACACCTTCACTTTCTTTATTTTTTAAAGAGATAGGTCGTCTCACTATGTTGCCCAGGCTACAGGGCTAAAGGTATGATCATAGCACACTCAAACTCCTGGGTTCAAGCAAGCCTCCCACATTGGCCTTCTAAGTAGATGGGATGGGACTACATAGATGTGTCATTGTGCCTGGCTCCAATTTTTAGGTAACATTTGCTTCCCTTTTAGTCTATAAGCTCCACAAAAACGAGCCAACTGTTAGTTTCCTCCACACACTGCTGCAGTAGAGTCCTTTGTCAGCCGGGCTCGGTGGCTCAGCCTGTAATCCCGTGCCTTGGGAGGCTGAGGTGAGTGGATTGCCTGAGCCTGCGGGTTCGAGACCAGCCTGGGCAACTTGGCGAGACCTCATCTCTACAATACATCAAAAATCAGCCGGGAGTGGTAGCATGTGCCTGTAGTTCCAGCTACTTGGAAGGCTGAGGCGGAAGGATCGCCAGAGCCCAGCAGGTCGAGGCTGTGGTGACCGGGAGCGAACACTGCACTCCAGTCTGGGCGACAGAGTGAGACTCCAACTCAAAAAAATAAGAGTCCTTGGTCTTTTGCCTTCTGCTTCGGTTCAACCAATAGGAACAACAGATCAGAAGATGGAAAAGAATGACACCCAAATACTGATCTCCCCAGTTTAATTTACAAAATCCATGGGAAAAAATTATATACATATAGGTTGTATCTTGTCATGCTAGCTCACTTTTAACACATTTACTATTAACGAATACTCATGGGCTGGCTGCAGTAGTTCACACCTATAATCCCAGCACTTTGGGAGGCTGAGGTGACAGGATTGCCTGAGCCTGCGGGTTTGAGACCAGCACGGGCAACTTGGTGAGACCTCATCACTACAATAAATCAAAAAATTAGCCGGGCATGGTGGCACATGTCTGTAGTTCCAGCTACTTGGAAGGCTGAGGTGGAAGGATTGCCGGAGACCAGGAGGTTGACGCTGGGGTGGCCGTGAGCATGCCACTACGCTCCAGCCTGGGTGGCAGAATGAGATTCCAACTCAAAAAAAAAAAAAAAAAAAACAACAACGAAAAACAAAAAAATGGCCAGGTGAGGTGGCTCAAACCTTTAATCTCAGCACTTTGGAAGGTCAAGGCGAGAGGACTGCCTGAGCTCAGGGGTTCAAGACCAGCCTGGGCAACTTGATGAGACCTCGTCTCTACAAAAAATAAAAAATTAAGCCGGGCTTGGTGGCTCAGCCTGTAATCCCGCACCTTTGGGAGGCTGAGGTGAGTGGATTGCCTGAGCCCGTGGGTTCGAGACCCACCTGGGCAGTAAGACCTCACATCTACAGTAAATCAAAAAATCAGGCGGGCGTGGTAGCGCATGCCTGTAATTCCGGCTACTTGGAAGGCTGAGGCGGAAGGACCGCAGGAGCCCAGCAGGTCGAGGCTGCGGTGGCCGGGAGCAGCCACTGCACTCCAGTCTGGGCGACAGAGTGAGACTCCAACTCAAAAAAAAATAAAAATAAAAAATAAAAAAATAAAAAATTAGCTGGGTGTGGTAGTGCGCACTTGTAGTTCCAGCTACTTGGAAGGCTGGGGTGAAAGGATTGCCTGAGCAGTCACGGCTGGTCAAGGTCAAGACTGAGGTGGCTGTGAGCGCCGTGGCACTGGACTCCAGCCTGGGCAACAGAGTGAGACTGCAACTCAAAAACAAAAACAGAAAACTCATATAAAATTATCTTAATCACCATGATTTCCACATTTCTCCCCTTTTTTGGATCACAAAACTTGTGATAAAACTGTTTGACCCCTGCCAGATAATTTGTGAAAAAATAGCTAATTACTACATGTTCACCTCAATGACTTATGAACAATAGAAGAAACACGTTAACTGTGGAAAAATCAAGAAATGTTTGAATTTACTTAATAACAATAGATACTTAAAATATACGATATATATTCACAAGTTTTATAGTAAGTTCTTTAAAACACACACCTCTACTTCTTTGCTCTATCTCTCAATTTACTTAACCCCGTTGTGGGGCCCAAGTATTTTTTTTTTAAGGTTAATCTTTGCAGAAAATCTTCTTATTTAAAAAATTAAACAAAAATCTACATGCATAATTAAATGAAAGCACAGATTTAGGACCCTCACATTCTCAAAGTTAGTTTTTCCTCAGCATATAAACAACCAGTAGTAAGATTTCCAAGAAACTATGCACTGAGAGGTATTTTTCTCTAAACCAAGTAAAGCAATTTTTAGAGATCCTTACTAACAATGGGAAAGAATAGTTTTGCTGTCAAATAAAGTAGATCTTTTTCCCTTTTGTTCAGAAAAGTCTCTTGTGTAAAAGTGTTTGATAGAGAAGCATGTCACTGCACTCCAACCCTCCAACCTGGGCGACAGAGTGAGACTCTGATTTAAAAAAAAAAAGCAAAATTAACGAAAACGAAACCAGCCAGTAGAAATGCTTAGCTCTCACTGATAATTTCATGAATATCGAGGAAAGTCTAAAACTTTAATTTGATATACTCAACAGACAATTCTGTCCCACATTTATGTTTATTAAAAACTGACATAAACAAACAAAACCTGTACAAAAAAATATGCCAAAGCACTGATTACTTTGAAACAGTAATCTCGAGAGACATTATCGTCTAGGACCCCCTCTTCCTCTGCCACGGCCACGTCCTCTTCCTCTACCTCGGCCTCGGCCTCTTCCTGCAACTGAGGGAAAAGAAAAACAAAGTAAGTTAAGTTCTCTTCTGCAGTGATGTTACCTGGCCAGCACACACAGCATTTACACACACACTCTTCATTAGCAGCTAAAGTAAAGAAAAGTTTAGCCAGATTTTTTCAATTGTTAGACCTTAATTTCCCCCATCCCTCCAAGACACTTATGCAGAACCAAGAATTGCTGACCTAGGAAGAATTATTATATTTGTTTCATTTAAATTTATTGAGAAATTTGTCAAGTTCTAAAACATTTTTTTCTTTGTATCATATCTCAAATTCATCACAAAATGAATCGCAAATGACTTGAATCTTACACAAGATGGGAGGGATATATCAGTGGAATAGAATATGAATATCCTGTTCTAGATTTTTGGTTACTGAAAAGAGTCATACCAAATTAATTCAAAACCAAGAAAACTTAAATATATTATGCTAAATAACAATCTCATAACTCTTCAGTAGCTTAGGTCATTTGACGGACACATAATCTAGTGTTTTAATGCATAGAGCAATATTCCTGTCACCTGATCATTCTATCTAGTTGAGTATCACAGTGAGGCTGGGCACAGTGGCTCACACCTATAATCCCAGCACTTTGGGAGGCCGAGGTGAGAGGATTCCCTGAGCCCACCAGTTTGAGACCAGTCTGGGTAACTTGGTAAGAACTCATCTCTACCATAAATAAAAAAAAAATTAGCTGGGCATGGTGGCACGTGCCTGTAATTCCAGTTACTTAGAAGGTTGAGGCAGAAAGATCACCTGAGCCCAGCAGGTCAAGGCTGCGGTGGCTGAGAGCGTGCCAGTGCCCTCTAGCCTGAGTGACAGAGTGAGACTTCAACTTAAAAAAGCGTATCATATGCCAGGCTCAGTGGCTCAGCCTATAATCCCGCACCTTGGAAGGCTGAGGTGAGTGATTTCCTGAGCCCGCGGGTTCGAGACCCGCCTGGGCAACTTGGCAAGACCTCATCTCTACAATAAAAATAAAAAATCGGCTGGGCGTGGTAGCGCCCTGTAGTTCCGGCTACTTGGAAGGCTGAGGCGGAAGGATCGCCGGCCACTGCACTCCAGTCTGGGCGACAGAGTGAGACTCAACTCAAAAAATAAAAAATAAATAAAAATAAAAAATAAAAAGGGTATCATAGAGATAGAGAATTAATCACCCAAATGAAATTATTTCATCTTCAGACAAATGTAGCTGAAGTCAGTCACAATCCAAATTTCTACATTCAGAATCTAAAGAAAACAAATGTTGTCTTGGATTGAATCCTGAAACCAGAAAAAGGACATTAGAGGGACAATTGGAGAAATGTGAACAAGGTCTCTAGATTACATAACTGTACTGCATCAGTGTTAATTTTCTTATTTTACAGTGTTATTCTGTAAAATTTTACAATGTTATTATGTGAGGCATTAACATTTAGAGAATCCTGGTCAAAGGTGTACAGGAACTCCTTGTACTGTACTATTCTTGCAACTTCGTTGCAAGTCTAAAAAAAAACTTTGTAAACATTAGTGTGCAAAGTGTTTGCTGACTTCAAACCAATAATTTTTAAAGATTTCCTGGATACTGTATATAATACATATGAAATGCTGAAATTTAAAAAATATTTAAAATACTGACATTTGACTGAATTGTAGTATTTAGAAGCCTCAATGGACATTATTTAATTTCAGTTATTTTAAACTATACTATTTTATTTATTTATTTGTTTTTATGAGTTGTAGTCTCACTCTGTTGCCCAGGTTGGAATGTAGTGGCACGCTCACGGTCACCCCAGTGTCCACTTGCTAGGCTTTTGCAATCCTTCCACCTCAGCCTTCCAAGTAGCTGAACTACAGGCACGTGCTACCATGCCTGGTTAATTTTTGATTTATGATAGAGATGAGGCCTCGCCAAGTTGCCCGGGCTGATCTTGAACCGGCCTTAGGCAAATCCACTCACCACGGCCTCCCAAAGTGCTAGGATTACAGGCTGAGTTACCGAGCCGAGTCTAAACTATACTATTTTAAATGGGCAAACAAAAAAAGTAAGCCTGGGACTGCTATTAAAGCACATTGATCACACATCTCCAATTTCTTCTGAAATACTTATTCATGACAGAAAAGAGTAAAAAGTACTCATAAGAACAAAGAAAACAGCCGGGATCGGTGGCTCAGCCTGTAATTCCACGCCTTGGGAGACCTCATCTCTACAATAAATCAAAAAATTAGCCAGGTGTGGTAGCGCGCGCCTGTAGTTCCAGCTACTTGGAAGGCTGAGGCGGAAGGATCGCCGGAGCCCAGCAGTTCGAGGTTGCGGTGGCCGGGAGCGGCCACTGCACTCCAGTCTGGTTGACAGAGTGAGACTCCAGCTTTAAAAAAAAAAGAACAAAGAAAACAAGAGGAAACACAACGGGTAAAAGATTTCTACCAATTCTGAAGTCATATAGTACACTGGCAACTATAAATGTTTAGTCAAGAGTAACTTCTGAAAAACCTAGGACTTGAGAAGTCAGGAGTGAGATGACACGAGGCAAGGGGCTGATAACAGAAAAATGACTCACAATCCTAATGCAGATCAGACTGGTCAGTGCTCTTCCCTACCTTTCAAAATCAATTCTCACTTCCTTGGCAGGAAAGTAGGAAAGAAAATGTAGAATCAACCTAAAAACATTGATGTAGGTCTTAGATTTGAAAATTCAGTTGGCCCTTCATATCCATGAGTTTCACATCTGTGGAACCAACTACAGATCAAGAGTATTCAGGGGGTAGGGGGAGAAAGCTTGTGTCTATACTAAAGTACAAACTCCCTACCCCCTTTTTTGAGTTGAGGTTTCACTCTGTTGCCCAGACTGGAGTGTAGTGGCACAACCATGGCTCACCAAAGCCTTGACCTCTTGGGCTCAGGTGATCCTTCTGCCTCAACCTCCCAAGTAGCTGGGACTATAGGTGCATGCCACCATGCCTAGTCTTTTTATTTTTTATCTTTAGCTGAAGTCTCACTTGTCACCGTGGCTGGAGTACAGTGGCACGCTCACGGCCAATGCAGCCTCAACCTGCTGGGCTTAGGCAACCTTTCCACCTTAGCCTTCCAAGTAGCTAGAACTACAGATGCATGCCACCACACCCAGCTAGTATTTTTGTGATTTATTACAGAGAGGAGGTCTCACCAAGTTGCCCAGGATGATTTCGAATCCCTGGGCTCAGGCAATCCTTTGGCCTCGGCCTCCCAAAGTGCTGGGATTACAGGCTAAGCCACCGCGCCTGGCCTTATTTTTATTTTTTTGAGACAAAGTCTCACTATTTTGCCTAGGCTGGTCATGAACTCCTAGGTTCAAGCAATCCTCCTGCCTCGACGGCCCCAAGTGTGGAGATTACATGTGTAAGTCATCCCACCTGGCCTGAACTTTTATCTGGTCATATAATTAATGAAACAACACAGCATGACAACTATTTACATAGTATTTACATATTAGGTACTGTAAATAATCCAGGGATGACAAAGTGTACACAAAGATGTGCACGGGTGATATACAAATACTACACCATTTTATGTAAACTTGAGCACTTGGAGATTCTGGTGTCTGTAGGGGGTCCTGGAATGAATTTCCCTGCAGATATCAAGGGGCAACTGCACTTACAAAGTGGAGAGCGACATGAGGCACAGGGCTGAGGGAAAGGGAGATGGAGAAAGGGGCTGTATCAGTGTTTTTCAAGCTATGGGTTTTAATCAGATCTTTAAAAAGTAGAAAAAGAACAGAATAAGAAACTTAAGGACATTCGTGCCTATTAAGACTCATTACTGCAGCTGGGCATGGTGGCTCACGCCTGATACTCAACACTTTAGGGGTCAAGGTGAGAGGACTGCCTGAGTCCAGAGGTTCAAGACCAGCCTGGGCAACTTGGCGAGACCTCATCTCTACAATAAATCAAAAACCTAGCTGGGCATGGTGCTGCGTAGTTCCCACTACTTGGAAAGCTGAGGTGGAAGGATCACCTGAGCCCAGCAAGTGGAGGCCGTGTAGTCTTGAGTGTGCCACTACACTCCAACCTGAGTGAGAGAGTAAGACCCTGACTCAAAAAAAAAAAAAAAAAAAAAAGTTAAGGGTATACCTGAAGACAGGATGGCCTAAATAAATAAATAAGTATATGCCAAGACAAGGTCAAGAAACTGTCTCAGAAATAGATCAAAAAGGCAAAGAGAGAGAAAAATGAGAGGAAAAAAGAATTAGAGAATCAGTCAGGAGGTCAGATTATTAAGAACTCTAAGCCAGGCTCGGTGGCCCAGTCTGTAATCCCGCGCTTTAGGAGGCTGAGGTGAGTGGAATGCCTGAGCCCGCGGGTTTAAGACCTGCCCGGGCAACTTGGTGAGACCTCATCTCTACAATAAATCAAAAAATCAGCTGGGTGTGGTAGCGCGTGCCTGTAATTCTGGCTACTCGGAAGGCTGAGGCGGAAGGATCGCCGGAGCCCAGCAGGTCGAGGCTGCGGTGGCCGGGAGCGGCCACTGCACTCCAGTCTGGGTGACAGAGTGAGACTCTAACTCAAAAAAAAAAGAAAGACTGAGGTGGAAGGATTGCCTGAGCCCAGCAGGTCAAGGCTGTGGTGGTCTTGAGTGTGCCACTACCCTCTAACCTGGGTGACAGTGACGACTCTGACTCAAAAAAAAAAAAAAGAATTCCAGGAAGAAGTTGGGCATGGTAACTTGTGCCTGTAATCCCAGCACTTTGGAAGGCTAGGTGAGAGGACTGCTTGAGCCTAGGAGTTAGAGAGTAGCCTATGGCTATATAGCGAGACTTTGTCTCTAGAAAAAAACTGAGAAATTTAGCTGAGTGTTGTGGTGTTCACCTATGGTCCCAGTTACTAGGCAGGCCGTGGCAGAAGTCAGCTGAGCCACTGTACTCCAGCCCGGGCAAGAGTGAGAACCGACTCATCAGTTAAATAAGTAGAATTCTAGGAAGAAAGAACAGAGTGTGCAAAAGGGAAAAAAGTATTAAAGTTATACTAGTTAATTTCTTAGCTATAAATGGCAATATTCACATTGAAAGGGTCCACCAAGTACCTAGAATAAAATGAAGTGGGGAAAAAAAAGGGAGGACCTTATTCCAAGTTATTAAGGAATTTCAGAATACTAGAAACGAAGAGTTCATCTCCAAATCTTCCAAAGTGGGGAGGGTGGGGGGACAAGGAGGTACACCATGAAAAAGACATCAATCTTTTTTGTTTTGTTTTGTTTTGTTTGAGTTGGAGTCTCACTCAGTCGCCCAGACTGGAGTGCAGTG
>NW_007082596.1:280957-287474 GCF_000164805.1 Carlito syrichta
ATCCTTCCGCCTCAGCCTTCCAAGTAGCCAGAATTACAGGCATGCGCTACCACGCCCGGCTGATTTTTTGATTTATTGTAGAGATGAGGTCTCGCTGCCCGGGCGGGTCTCGAACCCACGGGCTCAGGCAATCCATTCACCTCAGCCTCCCAAAGGCGCGGGATTACAGGCTGAGTCACCAAGCCCAGCAGACATCAATCTTTTAAAATAAAACTACCAACAGCTAAAATAAGATATGCACTCATGGCAGGCATAGACAATTTTAAACAAGAAAACTGTTTTGTTCACAGAAGTTTAGTGGATTAAGGTAAAAAATACATTGTTCACAAAAAATGTTTACAATTCTTCAAACTTACCGGCTTCCCTTTTCTTAGATTTCACCTTAGGTTCAACATCCACAAGTAATGTATCCAGAGGTAAACTATCTGGTAGAATAAAATATCGAATGTTATTCCCTCGAATACTCAGTGTTTCCAGCTGTACAGGTTCTCTGTTCTTCAGGGTCATTTTCACAGCTTTAAGATGTGTATTCATGCTGACATCCACACCTAAAGGGGAAAATAATCGGGCAATTAATATGATAAGAAAGGTAACCTATTAATCTATTAAGTAACAGTAAATACTGCATTACAAAAGAATACTATCTGTTCTGCTACAGTGCAAGTTTCTATGATACAATTTAACATGTGTGTAACTGGCAAAGGGGGGAGTAATGTCAGTATAAATCAGCAGTCTTTCCTTCCTATAGATTTTCCCTAGCTTATGGAAGTGAACACAGCAAACCATGCAGGAGTAGTGACTGGTACATATGCTTTATGCCATTGCCATATTCTCCTCCTGTCTCTGGTTTAACAGGTGTTCATTATATGGTTCTTGCATTGTCTCCATAACTTCTACAGAAGTGAATGCAGCAAGCCATGCAGGAATAGTGACTGGTGTTCATGCCACATTCTTCTCCTGTCTCTGGTTTGATAGGTATTTATGACATGGTTCTCCCATTGTCTCTGTAACTTCCTCACAGTCCTTCATTCCACAAAGCTATAATGGTCTTTGTTTTAAAAGTAAAATCCTACATGTACTGTAGTTTTTTCTTTGCTTACCATGAATTTGACACTTCTTTTAAACTATGCTTTAAATATATATATATATAAAGAATTGTTACTGTTTTTGTTATTACTTTGATTATAACAGACTTAATTTCTTTCTTAAGAAAGTTAAGGCCAGAAAACATGAATTCCCTCAACTTTCCCAAAATTTATCTAAAAAATTTCAGATTACGAATCCTTTCCTCCTGGTCAGAGGAAGTATTCCTCTTCTTTCCTAAAATCAATATGCCCCTGCAGCTTTCCATTTTGGGGAATCTTGATCCATGTAGAGAGGGAAAAAACAAGATTTATGAGCTCCATCTTCCAGGAGCTGCATGCTAAGGCATTTAAATTTAATTCTCAATATCCCTATGGTAGGTAGTATGATTACCCCCAATATGAAGATTAAGAGAACCTCTCTCTACCTTCCCCTGCCTCCCTTTCACCAGCCCAATGCGGGACTCTAATCTTCCCTGCCTTTCTAATTTGCATCTTAAGACCCTCAATTCAGAAGGGGTCCTGCCCCATAACCTAGGGGAAGGAATGCTGCACAGAGAGGCCAAGAAGAACCTGAACTCACCAACTTTCTACACCCTATCTGTATTAGATCATAACCTTTTTGGCCAATCACATTCCTGTATGGTTGTCACTCATGCCTAGTCAATGAAGTCTCCATGAAAGACCCAAGAGGACAGGGTTTAGAGAGCTTTTGGATAGCTGAACATGTGAAAGTTCCTGGAGAGGAGCACGCCCAGCATCATGGAAGGTATGCACTCCTCTCATTTCTCAAACAATGCATCCCTTCATCTGTATCCTTTGTAATATCCTTTATAATAAACAAACGTGTTTCCCTACAGGATGTAGTGGCTCACGCCTGTAATCCTAGCACTTTGGGAGGCGGAGGTATGAGAATTACCTGAGTTCAGGGGTTCAAGACCAGTGTGAGCAGCATGGTGAGACCTCGTCTCTATAGTAAGCCAAAAAATCAGCTGGGCATGCTGCTGCATGCCTGTGGTTCTTCCAGCTTCTTGGAAGGCTAAGGCAGAAGGATCACCTGAGTAGAACAGGTTGAAGCTGCAGTGGCCGTGAGTGTGCCATTGCATACCTGCCTGGGCAGTAGGGTGAGACTCTGACTCAAAATGTGTTTCCCTGAGTTCTGTGAGCTGCTCTAGCAAATTAAGTGAACTCAAAATGGGAGTTATGGAAACCCCAACTTGAAGCTGGTCACTCAGAAATTCCAGAGGCCCAGGCTTGTGACAAGTGTTTGCTGGGGATCAGTCTTGTGGACTGAGCTCTCAATCTGCAGGATCTGATGCTATCACCAGACAGACTGTCAGAATTCAATTGAAGGACACCCAGTTGATATTTGCTGCAGAATTGATTGCTTGATTGGTGGTGGGGAGAACACCCTGAACATTTGGTTACATAAGTCTTCTGTGTTGACTGTGGTGTTGGTGTGGGAAAAGAGGAAATATTATTTGTGTTTGCGTCTTCTATCACTAGATTTTGAGATCCTAAAAGTCAAGAACAATATTATTTCCCTCAACATCTAACGGTGCTCTAGAGAGAGCAGACTACATCATGGTATGTGGAATTTTAAAAGGACAGCACTATACCTCCTCAGATATGTTCATAGACTGTATCACAACCTTATATTCCATTTCCTGGCACAGCAGTTATTGCAAAGTTCTAATGTACCTGCAAATAATATCAGTTTAATGCTTTACATTTTTCTTGGTCAGGCTGGGTGTAGTGGCTCACGTCTGTAATCCCAGGACTTTGGGAGGCCAAAGTGGGAGGATCTTGTTGAGACAAGATTTCACTATGTTGCCCAGACGTCTCAAAGTTCGAGACCAGTCTGGGCAACATAGTGAAATTTTGTCTCAACAAACACCTTCCTCCCCCCAAAAAACCATCCAGGGGTGGTAGCACACGTCTGTAGTGCCATTGGTGAGCTGTGGGCTACAGGGTGAGATCCTGACTCAAAAAAACAAAACAAACATTTCTCTTAGTTTACTTGGATGCTGTATCTATATGTTATGAAGTTGTTTATAGGCTGGGCATAGTGGATCATGTCCATAATCCCAGTGCTTTGATGGAGGATCACTTGAGCACAGGAGTGTTGGAGCCAGCCTGGGCAACACTGCAAGACCCTGCCTCTACAAAAAAAAAATACAAGTTACCCAGGTGTGGTGGTGTATGTCTATAGTTCTAGCTCCTTGGAAGGCTGTGATGGGAGGATCACTTGAGCCCAGGAATTGAAAGTTACAGTGAACTACAATCATGCCGCCACTGTACTCCAGCCTGAATAACAGAGTGAGGCTGCCTTTATTTTAAAAAAAAAAAAAAGAGCTGGGCTTGGTGGCTCAGCCTGTAATCCCACCCTCTGGGCGGCTGATATGAGTGGATTGCCTAAGCCCGCGGGTTCGAGACCCACTTGGGCAACTTGGTGAGACCTCATCTCCACAATAAATCAAAAACTAGCTGGGCATTGTAGCGTGCGCCTGTAGTTCCAGCTACCTGGAAGGCTGAGGCGGAGGGATCGCCGGAGCCCAGCAGGTTGAGGCTGCAGTGGCCGGGAGCGGCCACTGCACTCCAGTCTGGGTGACAGAGTGAGACTCCAACTCAAAACAAAACAAAACAAAACAAAAAAAAATTAGCTGGGCGCAATGGCTCACACCTTAGCACATTTGCTGCCTCCAACTTTATCTACTTCTTTTAAAAAAATACTACAGTAGGCCGTGCGCAGTGGCTCAAGCATGTAATCCCAGCACTTTGGGAGGCAGAGGTGAGAGGATTGCCTGAGCCCATGTGTTTAAGACCAGCCTGGGCATAGTGAGACCTTGTCTCTATAATAATTTGAAAAATTAGCTGGGTGTCGTGGCGCTTGCCTATAGTTCCAGCTACTTGGAAGGCTGAGGAGGAAGGATCGCCTGAGCCTGGCAGGTCGAGGTTATGATAGCCCTGAGTGTGCCACTGCACTCCAGCATGGGTGATAGAGTAAGATTCCAACTCAAAAAAAAAAAAAGTTTATAAATTTATTAGTTAAATATTAGCTACATATTTCACAAAGTGGGAACATATGCCACGACAGACAGTATTCTCTTTCATTTAGCTCATTAATTCTTTTGAAATTTTGTAATTTTTTGTTAACATCTAATACAAGCAAAGAAGGAAAGTAGATTTTAAGTGTAAAATTAAAGCAAAAATGTAGACATATAAGAAAATACTCTGGCCACTGTCTTGCTAAATTCTGGTGTGGCCATGTGCTCTTTGGGCTATGGCTGTTGCCAAGCTTCCTGGCTGTGCTCTTCCCCACCCACCATGGGGAGGTGAATCCCCCCACCTCTCTAATTTGCTTTTAAATAAACTATATTTTCTAATCTAGGTTCTGTGCAATTTTTTGCCTCTTTTATGCGGCATCAGATAGCACCCCAGACACTAACACTCCCAGCGGGCCTGACCTAACGTTCTGGAGGCCCCGCTGAGAGACTATGACCCTAACATTTTTGGAAGTCCCACCAAGATGACCCTAACAGAAATCACCATATTTACCACCACCATCCTCATCATGATCATCATCATCATTTCAAGCAAGAAACTTGTATGAACACCAAAACAAAATGGTAAAACTTTGAAAAGTACAGTAATAGAATGCTCACATAGCCATAATGTATTTACTTGAGACTACTTGCACAGTCTACAAGTGCCTTTCTAAAGACATTTATTAATAAGAAAAATTCGAATTTTATACTAGAGAAGCCTGGCGAGCACTACCGTAACAGAGCGATGGGGGGGCCCACACCTCATCAACAAGGGTACCTGCATAATGAACATTTGTATACTTAACCCGGAATTGTACTCCACATCTTTAAAATTAAAAAGTAAAAATAAAAAAACAGAGTGATCAAAGTTAACCTCACTAGAAATGGACACATCCATGCCATGTGCCTCCTGATAAGACACAGCATTGCCTCTGTGGTTAAAGAAAAGAAAAGACTCTGAAATGCTAACAATGATTGCTTTAGTGAGTAAAATTAGTTTCCCAACCTCTTTCCATTTACTGCCTTCCTCACACATTTTTTTTTAACCCAAGATAACTGGTAATGGGAATCTCACCTTCTATCCTCAAGGACTTTACAGTCTAATAAGGAACATAAAATGCTAATGAGAGAAAAGAGTTTAAATGTACTTTAGAAGAACATTTGTGTGGATTCCAGGCAGAGGAACACACACAAAGGCATAAAAGCAGGAAAACAGGATACTTGGGGAATTTAGTTTGGTTTTAGCACAAATAGTTAAGGTGAGGCTTATACCTCACCTTAGAGGTCAATTAAATAACTCAGACAAAAATAAAAAGGATCCATGGTACAATAATGTTCATTAAGCAGTCAAAAAAGAATTCTGGTTTGCAGGTGAAGAGAAGAATAAAACCCCCAAAAGTATTACAAAAGCAGTTCAACCTCCATACCTGTGATTGTTCCATGAACCTGTGTTCCATTCTTCAATTCAATAGTTACAGTTTCATGACTCAATTTCATCAAAAACCTATAAACAGAAATAAAACCATAAATTTTCATCTTTAATACTTTAAAATCATGTTTAAGTTGAAAGGGTAAAATTTCTAGATGTTAAAAATCTGCTAGACTCTTATCTGCATCAATTCCTATTAATAATCTGAATAACAACTTTCCTCAATGATACCCTCAGTATTCATGAAGGAACATAATATTAAAACAGTTATTTGTCATTTCTGATTCTCTAAACCATCATGTTAGGTCAAAACTCCTAGTAGGGACCTCCAAAATGTTAGGAGACAGACAGACAGAGATTCACCTTCCCAAGGTAGGGGAGGCAGCTTAGAAAAACATGGCCTGGCCAGTGCATAGCAAAACAATGGCAAACAGCTGCTTAAAGTTGAATGCTTTTAAATCTTCCCTTTGGTATGGGGCAGGTTGCTAAGGTGACTGGGTGGTAGTCTGTTCCATGTCACCAGTAGAGGACAGGTTAAGCACAGGTACTGAAGTCAGGTGATTGTGGGCTAGTCACATGACTGTTGTCATGGTGATAGGGTTAGTGTCAGAAAAGTCAAGAGGGATTGATTAGTTTAATTTGTTTCTTATGTAAATGCTTGGAACAGAAAAGCTAACTAGTACAAAACAAGCTGGGGAGGAGGACTGTAAAATAATTATCAAGCCAGGCTTGGTGGCTCAGCCTATAATCCCGCACTTTGGGAGACTGAGGTGAGTGGACTTTGCCTGAGCCCACGGGTTCGAGACCTGCCTGGGCAACTTGGCAAGACCTCATCTCTACAATAAATCAAAATGACCCGGGTGTGGTAGCAAGCACCTGTAGTTCCAGCTACTTGGAAGGCTGAGGCGAAAGGATCACCGGAGCCCAGCAGGTCAAGGCTGTGGTGGCCGGGAGCGGCC
>NW_007082596.1:287519-294776 GCF_000164805.1 Carlito syrichta
AAAAAAAAAAAAAAAAATGGCAGCATTAGGCCAGGTGTGGTGGCTCAAGCCTGTAATCCCAGCACTTTGGGAGGCTGAGGCAAGAGGATTGCCTGAGCAACTTGGTGAGACCTCATCTCTACAATAAACCAAAAATTAACTGGGTGTGGTGGCATCCACCAGTAGTTCCAGCTACTTGGGAGGCTGAGATGGAAAGCTGCATTTTATTAATTTTTGAGTTGGAGTCTCACCCTGTCGCCCAGGCTGGAGTATAGTAGCACGCTCACGGCCACCTCAGCCTCAACCTGCTGGGCTCAGGCAATCCTTCTGCCTCAGCCTTCCAAGTAGTTGAAACTAGAGGCGCCACCATGCCTGGCTAATTTTTTGATTTATTGTAGAGACAATTTGTTCCAGACTGGTCTGGAACCCCTGGGCTCAGGCAATCTTCTTGCCTCTGACTCCCAAAGTGCTGGGATTACAGTCGTGAGCCACTGCACCTGGCGAAATGGCTGTACTTTAGTTAAGATTATTTCATTAAGTCATTCCACGTTGGCTTTTCACCCTTTCACATTATACAGCTTAACCTCAAATACTGACATACAAGACCCTAGACTTATTTTTTTGAGTTGGAGTCTCACTCCGTCGCCCAGACTGGAGTGCAGTGGTCACTCCCGGCCACCACAGCCTTGACCTGCTGGGCTCTGGCGATCCTTCTGCCTCAGCCTTCCAAGTAGCTGGTCTGGAACCCCTACTACCATGCCCGGCTAATTTTTTGATTTATTGTAGAGATGAGGTCTCGTCAAGTTGCCCAGGCAAGTCTCGAACCCGCGGGCTCAGGCAATCCACTCAGACTTATTTTTTTTTTTTTTGAGTTGGAGTCTCACTGTCGCCCAGACTGGAGTGCAATGGCTGCTCCCGGCCACCACAGCCTCGACCTGCTGGGATCCAGCGATCCTTCCGCCTCAGCCTTCTGAGTTGCTGGAACTATAGGCACGCGCTACAACACCCGGCTAATTTTTTTATTTTATTGCAGAGATGAGGTCTCACCTGCCCAGGGGGGTTGCGAACCCGCGGGCTCAGGCAATCCACTCACCTCAGCCTCCCAAAGGCGTGGGATTACAGGCTGAGCCACCGAGCCCGGCGACCCTAGATTTATTATAAGCCACGAAAAAGAAATCAAGAATTATAATTGGTAGTGAAAGACTACAAGTTTATTATATGTCTATACATAAAGTAAAAATCTACCTAATACCCTTTGTGTGGGAATATTCTTCCAGATCATTTTACATGCATTCATAAGCACTTCTATAACTTGTACTTGTCTTTTAGCAGTCTGTATCGGAGATATTTCCATGTCAATATATAAAAACACTGTAACAGTGAGATAGTATTCCACTATACGGAAATATCATAATTTTTTTTACACCCCTATTCACGTTTGTCTCTAATTTTTTTTTATTATAAACTCACTTATGCAAACCCCACTAACACTAGCTGTTACCAAACTTAAAAATTTTTGTCAATCTTATAGGGAAAAAAAGAGCAATTTGTTATCCTTAACTATTTGTGAGACTGAATCTTTTCACAAAGAAGAGAAATGTGTAATTCTTCTCTGAATAACCTACTCTCACATTCTCAATCAGGTAGAGCTCTTTCTTTCTTTTTTTTTTTTTTGAGTTGTGGGTCTCACTCTGTCGTCCAGACTGAAGTGCAATGGTGCAATCATGTCTCACCACAGCCTTGACTTCCTGGGCTCAAGTAATCCTCCCGCCTCAACCTCCTAAGCAGCAGGGACTACAGGCGCAAGCCATCACTCTAGGCTAATTTTTTGTAGAGACATGGTCTCACTCCATTGCCCAGCCTGGAGTGCAGTGGCACACTCAAAGCCACCCGAGTGTTGACCGTCTGGACACTGGTGATCCTTCTGCCTCAGTCTTTCAAGTAGCTGGAACTATAGGCGCGTACTACCACGCTCGGCTAATTTTTGATTTATTGTAGAAATGAGGTCTTGCCAAGTTGCCCAGGCTGGTCTCGAACCCATGGCCTTAGGCAATCCACTTACCTTGGCCTCCCAAAGAACCGAATTACAGGCTGAGCCACTGAGCCCGGCCTGGTCTCATTACGTTACCCAGGTTGATCTTGAAATCCTGGGCTCAAGTAGTCTTCCTTTCCAGACTTCCCAAAGTGCTGGGATTACAGGTGTGAGCTACTGTGCCTGGCTATTTTACTTTCTAGCTGCCAGTCATTCAAGTTTGCTTGTTTCTTTAGTCATACACACGTTTTTCATTTTTACGTTTTAAGTACACTGTTAATCCTTCTAGGGTGGGTAGTTTGCCTAGGAAGAGGTTTCCAAAGTCAAGATTGTAAAAACAGTCTCGATTTTCTCTTAGTTCAGTAGTTGGAGTTTTGGTCCACCTGAAATGTATCTCTTTTCTGTACAGTGTGAAGCACAAATCTTACTTTTATCATTTTCACCAACTGGATAGCTAGTTGCCTCAATAATGCATAATGAACAACCTGTCCACTCCTCACTTTAATGAGACTTTAGTTCGCCCCTATCTTTTTACTTTACAATATTGCAGAGGAGATGTTGAAGGATTTATAATTATAAAAAATTTTGTCAATTGTCTCCCTCCCACCCATCTACACATATAATTTAAGCTTTCAACGTATTCTCTGAAAATAAACTGCAGGCATGCATTTTCTCTCTTTCTTTCCTTTTGCTTTTGTTTTTTTTTTTTGAGTTGGAGTCTCACTTTGGCGCCCAGGCTGGCATGCAATGGTATGCTTATGGTCACCGCAGCCTCAACCTGCTGGGCTCAGGTGATCCTTCCACCTCAGTCTTCCAAGTAGCTGGAACCACAGGCACATATCACCACACCCAGCTTGACTTATTGTAGAGACAAAGTCTCACCAAGTTGCCCAGACTGGTCTCGAACCCGTGGTCTTGGGCAATCCTCTCACCTCAGTCTCCCAAAATGTTGGGAGACAGGCATGAGCCAATGTGTCCAGCCGCAATATTGTTTAGGGTAAGGATCATGACAACTATATTTAATCCTGAATTGTAACAAACACTGAATTATGTTGGCTGAAATGTTTCATTGATTAAAGGGAAGCCAATCTTAAAATAACACTTTTTAAAAGTGGTGCAGACCACTATCACAAAAGGGGAATTCTGAGATGCAGCATGGCCCAAACTTATTATTATCATTATTTTTTTAAGCCAGGGTCTCACTCTGCTGCCCAAGCTGGAGTGCAGTATTACAATGATGCCTTACCACAACCTTGACCTTTTGGAATCAGGTGATCCTTCCACCTCAGCCTCCCAAAGAGGAGGGAGCAGGCCACCACTCCCAGCTAATTTTTTGTAGAGATGAAGTCTCACTATGTTGCCTAGGTGGTAAGCCCCAAACTTTATAGGCAGGATAAAAGTAAAAATAAGACATCTTAGTAATCAGGCAAACTGCCATATGGAATTAAAAGAAAACCAGAAATTAAGCACAACTCCCTTCAAACAACCCAAACCTCTAGAGAATCAAAATACATTTCAGCAAGTCCAAGAATATTTCTTTGATAAATAATATTTGTCATTATGTATTATGAGGCAGTTCCTGTCTTAGACACAAATATTTGAAATGACTAAGACAGGCCAGGCGTAGTGGCTCAAGACTATAATTCCAGCACTTTGGGAAGCCGAGGCGAGAGGATTGCCTGAGCCTGCAGGTTTGAGACCAGCCTGGGTAACACGGTGAGACCTCATCTCTACAATAAATAAATTAGCTGGGCATGATAGTGCGTGTCTGTAGTTCTGGCTACTTGGAAGGCTGAGGTGGAAGGATCTCCTGAGCCCAGCTGGAGTGTCACTCTGTCGCCACTGCACTCCAGCCTGGGCGACAGAGTGACACGCCAGCTCAAAAAAAAATAACAATAATAATAAATAGAAAAATTAAAATGACTAAGACAAGGCCCCTAAGGAGGGCTTGGGAAGTTCAGGCACTGAAAGATAAGTAAAAATAACTGTAAACTATAGAATGCAAGAGATATATACACAGAAATATAATGTAGTATGGGGAGGAGGGAGTCAGATCTTAGCAGACTTCTAATAAGAAGTCTGAAAAGTTGGAAATACACAGCAAGAGAAGACAAGCAAAGACAAAAGCACAAGGTACAGAGTAATTATAGACACTGATGAGATATTAAGTTCAAAAATCTGAGTAGGGAAGAGTTAGGAAGAGTTTCATAGAAAGCCCTAAATTCTGTTAAAAAATTCCTCTAGGAGAGGTACTCAAGAGTTTTCATCAATAAAGTGCAGTTGGGGCCGGGCATGGTGGCTCATGCTTATAATTCCAGCACTTTGGGAGGCAGAGGTAAAAAGACTGCCTGAGCCTGTGGGTTCAAAACCAGCTTGGGCTACTTGGCAAGACCTCATCTCTACACTAAATAAAAAATTAGCTGGGTTTGGTGGCGCATGCCTGTAGTTCCAGCTACTTGGAAGACTGAGGCAGAAGGATCACCTGCGTCCAGCAGGTCGAGGCTGTGGTGGCCATATGCATGCCGCTGCACTCCAGTCTGGGTGACAGAGACTTCAACTCAAAAAATAAAAAAATACGTGGAGTGCCAGGGTCATATTCACATTTGTGAGACCCTAGGGCAGATGTTCAGGAAGAAATGTAAGAGAAATAGAAGACAAAAATATGATATCTGGGAAGACAAAGTAGGTGATCAGAGCCATACATACACAGGTTAATTAGTTTCAGTAATCAAGATACAAGCAAAAACAGATAGGTCGATAAAAGAAAATACAGAGCCCAGAAATAGATTCATATTTGTATGGTTGAATTTCTGCAAATGCGCCAAATCCTACGGGCAAAAGTAACCTCCCTCCCTCCTTCCTTCCTTCCTTGAGTTGGAGTCTCACTCTATTGCCCAGGCGGCAGTGCAGTGGCATGCTCTCGGCCACTGCAGCCTCAACCTGCTGGGCTCAGGTAATGGTTCCGCTTCAGTCTTCCAAGTAGCTGGAACCACATGTATGTGCAACCATCCCCGGCTAAATTTTTTTTTCTATTGTAGAGATGAGGTGTTGCCAAGTTGCCCAGGCTAGTCTTGAACACCTGGCCTCAGGCAATTCTCTGGCCTCAGTCTCTCAAAGTACTGGAATTACAGGATTGAGCCACCGCACCTGGCCAGAAAGTTTTCAGTAATGATGCTGGAATAACTGGAAATCCATACAGAAAAAATTAATTTGGGATACTAACTCACACCATTTTCCAAAATTCACAATGGCCCATGGATCAAGGCATAAAAATCAAAATTGTACAATTCTTAGGAAAAAAATCAGGCAGGCCACATACAGTGGCTCACATCTGTAATCCTAGCACTTTGGGAAGCTGAGTTGAGAGAATCACTGTAGCCTGGGAGTTGGAGACTGGCCTGGGCAACATAGCAATACCTTGTATCCGCAGAAAAAATAAAAATAAGAAATTAGCCAGGCATGGTGGTGCATGTCTATAGTCCCGGGTACTAGGGAGGCTGAGGCAGGAAGGATTACCTGAGCCCAGAAGGTTGAGGCTGCAGTGAGCCTCGATGGTGCCATTGTATTTCAGTAACATTTAAACAGGGAAAACAAAAAACAAAAAAAAAACCAATAGGAGAATACCTTCATGGTTTGAGGGTAGACAAACGTTTCTTTGACAGTACACAAAGCAAGAATCATAAGACTTCTACTCATTAAGAGACTATTAAGGAAATCAACAAACTGGAAGTGTATCTGACAGAAGACTGGTATCTAGGATATAGAAAGAATTTCTACAAATCACTAATAAAAATACCTCAGTCAAAATGAGCAAAAGATCTGTAAAGACACTTCAAAAAAGAAATATAGCCGGGCTCGGTGGCTCAGCCTGTAATTGCGTGCCTTTGGGAGGCTGAGGTGAGTGGATTGCCTGAGCCCGCGGGTTCGAGACCCGCCTGGGCAGGTGAGACCTCATCTCTACAATAAATCAAAAATAAATAAATACACCACTTAAAAAAAAAAACAAACCAAACCAAAACCCAACAAAACCCTAATGAGATACCACTACACACCTGCTAAAATGGTTAAAATAATAGTGCCACCAATTCATATGAGAAATACAACAGTCCACTGAAAATGCAAACCAGTTAGTCAAACAACCATTTTCTTAAGGCAAACACATTCTCCAGTAACAAGGAATGATGGTTTCTACGTTGTACCTGAGACACAGAATGGGATTCAATACACCTACTAAAAGTTACAGGAAAACTCTGCCAAACATTAAGTGTCTTGAAATGGAACACACTGAATCCACAGTATGTTACATAAAATATAACTATATATGTTCGGATTTCAAGAAACATCCTTTAAGTTCTGAGGCTTTTAATCCAAATTTACTTAATCAAATAAAAAATAGACCACATGTACTCATTCATAAGTGGACCACGAACATTTATCATAATTAACAATAGTAAAATAAAAAATGGGCTCAAATGAACCTTAAATGCCTTCTCTACAACAACCCCCCCGAACACAATACTGAGTTTTATGTGTTATTTCACCTAGAAGTAATCTATTTCTAGCAATCTCTAAATCTGCCACTAAACAGCAATCTTCAATAAGCCACGGGCCCTACCTTTTAAGAAATTCTATCACCAGAGTAACGCATACAACAGGTGGCAATAACTAACTGGTCAACACTGACAATCCTAGACTCAATAGGAATGAAATCAGCTAAATATTTGTAGTTGCTGGCTTAATTATTAGAAACCTTTACCCTATGTTCAATCTTAGCCGCAAGGAAAAAACACCCAAACCAATCTACTTGCAGGTGTGTGAAATTTAATTACTCAAGTCAGTAAAAAATCTTTGATAGACTCAACTCACCGACCGGGTCTGGTCACAGAAAGAAACAGGAGAAATGCCTGTTATCTATGTAATCAGCCATAATTACGGAAAAGGATGACTTCTGCCCCGCACGGGGAGATTTTCCTAAATCGATAGTGGGTCGAACTATCGATCCTAAATCCAGGGAGCATCAAAACATAAAGTTAAGAAAAATAACCTCAGAAGTCCCTCTCTGACCTAGGACATTTTGCAAATAGCTCTCATTACTTCCAGATACGCTTCCTCTTTTCAGTGCAACTAGAGTTCCACTCGAAATAAAAATCGATAACTGACTGAGAGAGCGAGCTGTGGCCCAGGCGGCGATGCACCTTCAAAGCCTTTAAACGGCGAGGTGGGAAGACATGGCTCGGCCTGTAAAT
>NW_007082596.1:294948-301234 GCF_000164805.1 Carlito syrichta
CGTTGCAGGCCGCGCGCACGCGGCTTTCCCGCCTCCCGCGACTAGGGCAGCCCAGGCTCCCGACCCCGGCCCAAACCCTCCCCTCACAGCCCCCACGCTGTCTGGTCAACTTCGTACCTCACGAGCTTCATTCTAGCGGCGCCGTCACCTTCGGGGTCGGATAGCGCCCAGAAACCAACTACGGAGGACCGACCGACTGGACGTATGAATGGCCGGAAACGCCTACCGCAGGAGCTCCAGACGTAAAGAGCGCGCGGAGCGCTGCAGACGCACGCCGGAAGTGCCGAGGCCTCGGCGGGCCGCACTCCCTTCCGGCCGCGAGGAGCGCGACTGCGGCCCCTGGCGGCTGGAGGTTGCATTGCGACTGCTGAAAGCATCGGGGGCTGGTCTAGGAGGAAACTTCCTGCAGTGGAGAGATCTGAAGAGATTAAATCCAATCAATAGTACTGTCACCATCACGCTTCGGCACAGCAGGGCATCTTTAAAGAAGCATCAAATATAACTTCCTCAATGAACGAAGAGAAGTTCTGAGACAAGCCCAAAGGATTATACTAACTCTGTTCCAACAGCAGGAATCTTAGCATGACTTAATGTAGCTGAAGAAAATCACCCAGTTTAACTGATTATGTTCACTTTACATTCTCCATGACACACTTTTCAGTCTTCATCTTACTCAACATCTCAGCAGAATTTAGCACAAATGCTCCCTTTTTGAAACACCTTCCTCCTTTGGCTTCTAGATTGCCAAGTGCTCCTACCCACACTCTGAGTCCCCTTGCTGACTCATCCTTTCCTGTGGAACCGATACATGTTGTAGTACATCTGGGCTTACAGTTGTAGCCTCTTTATGGATATTTTCCCCCTTAGTTTTAGGTAATCAGCAAATCTATTGCTTTAATTTGTATTTCCAGTCCAGGTTTCATCCCTAATCACCAGATGTTGTAAGGTAATGCTCATCAAAGTTTTATGTTCAGAACTCACCTGGAGAAACTTTAAAAGGAAAATTCTGATTCAGTTGTTGTGGGGCCTGAAATTCTGCATTTCTAACTAGATTGCGGTTGATGAAGGTGCCCCCATCATTCCATGGATCACTAATGGAGTAGGAAGGCTGTAATGGGCATTTGTGTGCAGTCTTCTCAACGTCTATGCCCGTGTCTTTGCAAGAGCTCCTAATATTCTTCTGATGATCCTAGTGGTCCTAAGGAAGCTGACTCTACCCAATCTTAGGACAGAGTTTTTAAAAAACGAAAACTGGCCGAGTTCGGTGGCTCAGTCTGTAATCCCAGCACTTTGGGAGGCTGAGGCAAGAGGATTGCCTGAGCCCACAGGTTCAAGACCCGCCCGGGCAACTTGGCAAGACCTCGTCTCTACAATAAATAAAAAAAAATTAGCTGGGTGTGGTAGCGCACGCCTATACTTCCAGCTACTTGGAAGGCTGAGGCGGAAGGATTGCCAGAGCCCAGCAGGTTGAGGCTGCGGTGGCCAGGAGCGGCCACTGCCCTCCAGTCTGGGTAGACAGAGTGAGAGTCCAACTCAAAAAAATAAATAAATAAAAAATAAAAAACGAAAACCTGCTGCCCAGCCATCAAAAAAAATATTTTAAAATTAGGCATGGTGAGGCTGGGTGTGGTTGCTCAAGCCTGTAATCCCAGCACCTTGGGAGGGTGAGGTCAGAGGATTGCCTGAGCCCACGCGTTCGAGACCAGCCTGGCAACTTGGTGAGACCTCATCTCTACAATAAATCAAAAAATTAGCTAGACATGGTGGCACATGCCTGTAGTTCCAGTGGAAGATTGAGATGGAAGGATCATCTGAGCCCAGCAGGTCGAGGCTGCAGTGGCCATGAGTGTGCCATTGCACTCCAGCCTGGGTGACAAAGTGAGACTCCAACTCAAAAAAAAAAAAAAAATTAGGCATGGCTGTGCACTAGTTATTCTGGGGACTGAGGCAGAAGGATTGCTTGAGCTCAGGAGTCTGCGGCTACAGTGAGGTATGATATAAGCACTGCACTCCAACCTGGGCAACAGAGCAAGGCACTGTCTCTGAAAAATAAATTAGCCAAGTGCAGGCCTGTAGTCCCAGCCTCTCAGGGTCCCTTGAGGCCAGGAGTTCAAGGCTATCCTGGGAAATATAGCAAGGCCCCTTTCTCTAAAATCTTTTTAAAAATAAAAGCCGGGCTTGGTGGCTCAGCCTGTAATCACTCGCTTGGGGAGGTTGGGGTGAGTGGATTGCCTGAGCCCGCGGGTTCGGGACCCGCCTGGGCAACTTGGTGAGACCTTGTCTCTACAATAAACCAAAAAATTAGCCATGTGTCGTGGCACATGCCTGTAGTTCCAGCTACTTAGAAGGTTGAGGCAGAAGGATCACCTGAGCCCAGCAGGTTGAGGCTGTGGTAGCTGTGAGTGTGCCACTGCACTCCAACCTGGGTGACAGAGTGAGACTCTGACTCAAAATAAATAAATAAATATAATTTAATAAAAAATTAAATAAAATAAAAAATTAATTTTCTCAATAACCACATTTTAAGTACTCATATATGGTGGTTCTGGCTACCTTTTTGAACAAGGCAGATATAAAATATTTCCATCATTACAGAAAATTTGATTGGACAGTGGTGCTTTTTTTATTACCAATTGTTTCTTTCTTAGCATTTAATTATTTATTTACTTATTATCTGACACCAAAATGTAAGCTATCTGAAAGCAGGAAATTGGATTCAATTGAGCTTATCAAGCTTATTCTCTTCTCCAGACTTTTGTACATGCAGTTTGTGAATCTAACACCTACTCGTCCCCTTTCCAGTATGTGGGGCTGTCATTATTGCTTGTATGTGTTAATGATGTTTTCCAGATGGCAAATCGAAATGTCACTGTCAGTTGATTGATACCTAATTGCTATAATTTTTCTTTATTTTCTAGCTTGAATTTTTTAGAATTTTTTGTTTTTACTCTCATAGTATAAAACCATCAAGAGGCCTGAAATAAAGTCAACAAGAATGGAAAAACAAATAAAGGCCTTTATTTGCTACTAGCAGAAAGATGAGTCTGAAAGTGAGATTGTCCTGTCCTCTGTGATTTAGCAGAGGTTTTATGTGTCACAGGTGTTTAGATTGGTCACAAGAAAGGAAGAAGGAAATGAGAATGTAACATGTGGAACAATGCAACTCTTTGATAATTAGTTTTTAGAAGATGGTGTTCTAATGATAAGCAAGTGCAGAAAAGTACATTCTGCAGTTTGGAGTCAGCAAGCGACATAAGTCCAGAAGATTACATTCACAGGTTTTTTTTGTTTTTTTTTTTTTGAGTTGGAGTCTCACTCTGTCACCCAGGCTGGAGTGCAGTGACACACACACAGCCACCGCAGCCTTGGTCTGCTGGGCTTAGGCAATTCTTCCACCTCAGCCTTCCAAGTAGCCACAGACGCATGCCATCACACCCGGCTAATTTTTATGATTTATTGTAGAGACGAGGTCTCACCAAGTTGTCCGGGCTGGTCTCGAACCCCCAGGCTCAGGCAATCCTCTAGCCTAGGCCTCGGAAAGTGCTAGGATTACAGGCTGAGCCACTGCGCCTGGCCATGTTCACAGTTTTGAGTCTAGCAAGAGAAATATAGGAGGGTCTTGCAATTCTTGTTGTAGTGGGTGTAGATAAGACCTTCACCATATGTAGAACCATAATGTTGGGCACCAAGATTTCTCATCTGAGTAACAGCATTCATTTATTTCTAGCTTGAACACATGGCAAAGCTGAACCAATTAAAGCTCTCCCCCAGGACTCTCAAGAGCTCTCTGGAATGGGGGCCTCTCTTTTTACTGGAACCAGTCTGCTGTGAGCTTATATAATATTTGCTGAGTTGTCAGTTGAACATACACGAGAATAAAGCTAATACAGATAGATGAAAGAGGAGCTGAGTATTGTAGAGTATCCTGCTGACATCATCTGACATCCTCAGGTTTCAGGGTGACTTGAGGTCAGCGGCTCCCCTGTGGCTTCCAGTTATGGTAGCAATAAAATCTTTTGTAAGAATGTTGTTTCTATTAGTGTGAGCTGGATTTCAGTCATTTTCATACTAAATTCGAACATTTCATTCGGATTATCAAATGCGTCTTTCTTTTTCTAAGTTGAATATCTTCCTGTACTTATCTGAACAAATATCATCTTGCGAGTCCCAGACTGCTTCTGAACTAAAACTTGTTTTTCTTCCTTTCAATTGTGATCCTTCACCAGTTCAGTGCTGGGCTTTTCACCTGCTGAATTTTTTTCTTTCCTGGAAGAGATGGAAAGCTCAGTCAAGGAAGAAATTTAAATAATAATAGGTTATTATTTAATCTGGTCATGATTGTTTTTTAGTGGACAACCCAATTTTTTGTTTTTTGAGTTGGAGTCTCACTCTGTTGTCCAGACTGGAGTGTAGTGGCTCGCCCCCGGCCCCCCCAGCCACAACCTGCTGGGCTCCAGCGATCCTTCCACTCAGCCTTACAAGTAGCGACAGGCACATGCTACCACGCCCAGATAATTTTTGACTTATTGTAGACATGAGGTCTCCCCAAGTTGCCCGAGCGGGTCTCGAACCCACGGGGTCAGGCAATTCACTCACCTAGGCCTCCCAAAGTGCAGGATTGCAGGATGAGTCACCGAGCCCGGCCGGACAACCCAATTTAATGAACCAAATTCCAAAGTTCACTGACAGAATGGTCTAAAAGAACACTAATGACAGAAGGAAAAACAAAGATACTGTGATATTACAGAGCAACTAGGATTTGGTTAGACTACAGATGGAGACCTGGCACGAGTGGATCCGAAGTGGTCCACTCATGGTGATGTCGGGAACGGCCTCACCCACCAACACCCCTCGTTTTGGTTTTGAGCCACAAAAATCTCCCGGCCTAAACCGACAGGCAGCTCACTAAAGTTTTGTGGAAGACGGATTGTCAGAAAAACGTTAGGCTTGACAAGTTTAGGGCACATGTTGGTTGTACTTGGCCTCAATCAAGGAGGGCAGGAAGGGGATTAGTCATGTATGGTCACCTCTTCCCATTTTGAAAGGGACAAGTACTGATTTAACTGTCTACACAGTGCTGCAAATAAGGAAAAAAAGGAGCACGGAAAGTGTGTTCTACAGTGGTGTGGAAAACATGACTCCAAGTGATGGAACCCTGGATCCTGTCTCTAGAGGCCTCGGTTCAAACCCTCGCCCCGCCTACATCTATAGCGTCTTACGAGCGCTGGTGCCCGGGTGCCTGCGACCTCGCATTTTTTTTTTTTTTTTGAGTCAGAGTCTCACTCTGTCGCCCAGGCTGGAGCGCAGGGGCACGCTCACGGCCACCGCTGCCTGTATCTGCTGGGCTCAGGCGATCCTCCCGCCTCAGCCTTCCAAGCAGCTGGAAACACAGGCGCGCGCCACCACACCTGGCTCATTTTCTGATGCGTTGCAGAGACGAGGGCTCGCCAAGTTGCCCAGGCTGGTCTCGAACCCCTGGGCTCAGGCAGTCCTCTCGCCTCGGCCTCCCAAAGTGCCGGGATTACAGGCGTGAGCCCCCGCGCCCGGCTGAGACCTCGTATTTTGGGGAGGCGCAGGAGGGCAGGGGCGGGAGGGAAAGGGGTCCGCTCCTCCCCTCCCCCCGCCCGACAACGGCTCATACCGAAGACCCAAGGCCCTCGGGCCAGACACCGCAGGCCGATGGAGACAGCCGACCCTACGGGGGAACCGCTCGTGACACACTTCCAAGGCAAACCACCGCTGCGGGGGCCCTTTTTGAGTCCGGGAGACGACCCCAGGGAGCACGGCGGCCGCCGCTAGGGGGCGCTGCCGCCTCCCCGCCAGGCGCCCACCCGCGGAGGCGCGCACGCGAGGCCTCCCACCGCGCCTGCGCTGAGGATGGCCGCTGGCTCGCCTTTCCCCGACGCCCAGCCGTCCGGGCCGGGGTGAAAAATTGCGTGACACGCAGCGAGCGTGGCGGCCATCTTCGCCTTCTGGGCACGTCCGCTGAGCCGGCTCGGGCTGAAGAGGAGCGTTGCGCAAGCGCACCCAAGACGGCCACAGGTAACTCCCATCTGACGGGCGAGGCGTCGCCGTCGCCGCCGGAAGTTTGGTGTTTGCGCCGCGGGGGAGGCGGCGGCCGCGGCAGAAGCAGCTGAGTGTCTCCCGATACCCGGATGTGAGGCGACCTGCCGGCTGCCGTTGAACCCTCGTCCGGGCGCAGGGAAGGTACGCGAGCGTCCCTGACCGTCCCGCCGCCCGCGTCCCCACCTCGCGTTCGCCAGCCCCTTCGGGGAGAGGACGGGTC
>NW_007082596.1:301382-301861 GCF_000164805.1 Carlito syrichta
GCCCCGAGGTGGCGTGCGGCCATGGCGGCGTCGGCGCTGGCCGCGCAGGTAGCCCCGGGCTGCGTCCCCGCACCCCGCGTTCTCTTTTCTTCCCGGCGCGTCCCCCGAGCCGGCCGCTGACCCGGCCCGAGCCCCGCGGCCTCTGCAGTTGAGCGGGGCGGGACGCGGGGATCCCGGCCTCGCGGTCTCCGGCTCGGGAGCGGATTGGAGCGGTGGCCCGGGCCCAAGGTCACGGAGCCTCCCTGGCGGGAGGCGGGGGTCTGGGCGCAGGTGGGGCTGCTCTGGAGGAAGATGGGCGCGTTGAGGGCCGTGGCGGAGTGCGTAGCGGCGAGGGATGCGAGCTGGAGAGAAATCGGGTCCTCGCTGTTCAGCCCCGCTCGTGAGACTGTTTTGCAGCGGGGATTTATTTTGCGTGGGCAGAATGGGCTGCCGGGTCCAGAAATTAGAGGACGCCCCCCCCCCCCCCCCCCCCCCCCCCC
>NW_007082596.1:301881-317594 GCF_000164805.1 Carlito syrichta
GATGCGTCTGAAAACCTGGCGTGCTCGGTATTTTCCGGGCGGATGGGGACGAGGAAGGAGTTAAGGCATTGAGATTGGTGAAGTGCTTTGAACCCTGTTTTCTGTAGTCTTGGCCAGCTGAGATGGGATTCTTGCAGCAGGAATTACGGGACGCAGATAGCTCTTAAATAAGCTGTCTTTGCAGAAAACAAAATAATGATGATAATAAGATGTGGGTGGGTTCTGTTCTGTTCCCCCACCTAAACGTTCATTTTTTAAAAAACTGAATGAAACATGGATAAAACATCCAGATTGCAGTGAGCTATGCTGTATTCACCCTCTCTCCTGATCAGGTCTTTAGCTTTTGCTTTACACAGGGCACAAACACCAGTGGAGTTTTTAAAAAATTGGGACCACAGAACGAGTTCTCACTACCTAGATATCAGTGGAATTAGACCAGAGAGTAAGGTGGAAAATGTTTTAAAAATGCTTAATTTGGAAACTGCAAATTCAGGCCTAGAGCATGTGAGGAAATGAGGAAACTGGGACTGTCACAGAGCCACTTTTCCCTTTTAGGCAGGAGAAGAAATGTGGACTCTGGAAGCACGGGTCCAAAATTTGCCCTGGCTTATGAGCTGCTACCCACCGGAATCTCTCCTGACAGAGGAAAATGTGTTATCATTTCACCTTTTTCTTTTCTTTTCTTTTTTTTGTAGAGATGAGGTCTCGCCAAGTTGCCCAGGCGGGTCTCGAACCCGCGGGCTCAGGCAATCCACTCATCTCTGCCTCCCAAAGGCGCGGGATTACAGGCTGAGCCACCAAGCCCGGCACATTTCACCTTTTTCAACCAGTGTTAAAATTCTTTAGTGAACAGGAAATTTTTTTTTTAACATCTGCCTCATACAAGGTTTTGTGCTGGCATTTAAAGTGATAAATTAGGCTTCACAGAAGAATTAAAAAAGGGCCCTAATTAATGAAAGCCGTTAACTTCTTTTCCTGGATGGCCCTTTAAGCTTGGTAATTCATTACAACGCAGATCTGATTGTATTTATTCTAATAATGTAGATGACTAGCATTGCACAATTCAGAATAATGGGTGGTTTTTGTTAAAGTTAAGTATTCTTGACTATTGGCAGATTTATGTTCCACATAGAGTTCTTCCAGTGCTCTCTACTCAAGGTGATAAATGATGATAGTTAGAAATCAGCTGTAGTAAAATTGTTACCTCAGTTAATTCACTTAGAGACTATGTTAACTCTTCAGGAACCCACACTTTCATATTTTTCTGTGTTTCAGTGAAAATTCTTTGGCTCTATTTCTGCATAAGTTCTATATTACAGCTTCTTATACTATTGTAGTTGCTTTTGGTAAATAGAGTATTCTGTTAACCATTCATCCTATCTTTTTTTTTTTCCTGGTTGGGGGGGATGGTATATTGTCTTATGTTTGATTGCATTGCAATTCATTTGAAAGCAAGATTTATATCCTTTGCCCTTTTCAGCTTCCTTTAAACATTTATAGCAGCATATGTAAGATTCACAGATTAAAAACTCAAAAGTAAATAAAAAGGTATTAAGTATTATTTTAATGTAGTAGTTCTCACACTTGTTGGTCTCAGGCTCCCTTTACGTTCTTAAAAATTATTGTTTATATGGGTTATACTATTGATAACTATAGTATTAGAAATTAATTTAACATAATAACTTAATTCATTTGAAGTAACTGAAAAAGGAATTACAGTTAATATAAATAACATTTTTGTTTTAATTAAACAAATTTTTTTAGTGGCAGGGTCTCAAACTGTTTTACAGCCTGGCCTTGAACTCTTGGGCTCAAGCGATCTTTTTTTTTTTTTTTTTTTGAGTTGGAGTCTTACTCCGTCACCCAGGCTGGGGTTCATTTGACCTGCTGGGCTCCAGCTATCCTTCCACCTCAGCCTTCTGAGTAGCTGGAACTACAGGGCATGCTACCAGGCCCAGCTAATTTTTTTTTTTTTTTTTTTGAGTTGGAGTCTCACTCCGTCACCCAGACTGGAGTGCAGTGGCCACTCCCGGCCACCGCAGCCTTGACCTGCTGGGCTCCGACGATCCTTCCGCCTCAGCCTTCCAAGTAGCTGGAACTACAGGCGCGCGCTATCACGCCTGGCTGATTTTTGATTTATTGTAGAGATGAAGTCTCGCTCAGCTGCCCAGGTGGGTCCCAAACCCATGGGCTCAGGCAGTCCACTCACCTCAGCCTCCCAGACACGGGATTACAGGCTGAGCCACTGAGCCTGGCTCCAGCTAATTTTTTTGGTTAATTGTAGAGGCAAGATCTCGCCAAGTTGCCTGGGCAATTCTTGAACCTGCCAGCTCAGGCAATCCACTTGCCTTGGCCTCCCAAAGTGCTGGGATTACAGGCTGAGCCACCGAGCCCAGCCTCAAGTGATCTTGCCTAAGCCTTACGAGTAGCTGGGACTACATTTGTGCACACCCAGCTTAATATAAATAACATTTCTATGAAAAACAAAACAAAGTTAGTGAAAGAATGGCAATGGTATTACATTTTTGTAAATTTCTTTAATGTTTTTTGATCTAATAGAAGACAACTAGATTCTCTTCCCTATTAACTTCTACACTTAAACTGTTGCTACATGTTGTTGTAGTTGACGTAGAGAAGTATAATCCAGCTTTATACCTATATGGGCGGAGTATTTTAATAACTTTTTCAAATAGTTGTGATATTCTTCTCTGATTTTACAACATAACAAGTAGTAATTTCTTAAAAGTTAGTTACAATGTGGAATCTAAAACCATATCTAATATACTTTTGTACTCTGTTGCATTAAAATTCATTGGTCTGGTTTGTACTTTCAGTTTGTCTTTTCCTTTTATATGATTTTGATCTCAGGAACCCTTGAGATCTCTGGGATCCTGAGGGTCCCCATACTATACTTTGGGCACTACTGCTTTAAGGCAAATAATTGATAATGTTTAGTTTTAATGCCGGGTGCAGTGGCTCAAGCTTGTAATCTCAGCGCTTTGTAAGGCCAAGGTGGGAGCAATTGCTTGAGCCCTGGGGTTCGATACCAGCTTAGGCACCATAGTGAGACCTTGTCTTTATAAAAAATAAAAACATTAGCCAGCATGGTGGTGCATGCCTTTAGTGCCAGCAACTTGGGAAGCTGAGATGTAAAGATTGCCTGAGCCTCAGAGGTTGAAGCTGCAGTGAGCCATGATTGTGCCACTGTACTCCAGCCTGAGTGACAGAGTGAGATATTGACTTGGGAAAAAAAAAAATCAAAACACCAAAGCAGAATTAATGTAGTTATTAAAGCTGAAAGGGATAATCATAATATGAAAACGTAGTTAAGTGAAGACAGGAGTAACTAAGTAAATATTTTATTTGTAATCTTTTCACTAAAAGGGTAGATCCAGTAATATTATAGCGAACTATTATTATTGGCTAATACTTAATAAGTAGTTTTTAGACCAGGCACAGTGACTGAAGCCTATAAACCCAGGGCTTAGGGAGGCCGAGATGAGAGGATTGCCTGAGCCTACGGGTTCAAGACCAACTTGGGCAACTAGGTGAGATCACATTTCTACAGTAAATCAAAAAATTAGCCGGGCGTGGTGGTGCGTGTCTGTAGTTCCAGCTACTTGGAAGGCTGAGGTGGAAGGATTGCCTGAGCTCAGCAGGTTGATGCTGCGGTGGCCGTGAGTGTGCCACTGCACTCCAGCCTGGACAGCAGAGTGAGACTCCAACTCAAAAAAAAAAAAGTAGTCATTATAATATGTTAGGATCTGTTCTAAGGGCATTATATTAGGAAAAGTTTCCATTTTGTCATCTTTAGAGATGATTAAAAGGCAAATATAATTTAACTTATTTTTTTCCCTACAAATAGTGTGGTCTTTCTGATAAGCATTATTCTTTATAACACAGAGATAGACGGAGGTGAGAGGATTGCCTGAACACAGGAGTTCGAGACCAACCTGGGCAACTTGGCAAGTCCTAGTCTCTACGATAAATAAAAAAATTAGCCGAGTGTGATGGGCACTTGGAAGACTGAAGTGGAAGTGGAAGGGTCACCTGAGCCCAGCAGACTGAAGCTGCGGTTGCCATGAGCGTGCCATTGCACTCTAGGCTGGGCAACAGAGTGACACTCTAACTCCAAAAAAACAAAACAAAACACAGATATAGTTCAATTTTAGAAGGTATATACGTACATTTAGGTAATTCCTGTATAAAGTATTTGAGGATAGGGAATATGCCCATCCCCAACATCTGTAATATTTAAAATGTACATTGAAGTTTTAAACTATTTCCGTCCATCAGAAAATTGAGTTATTAAATAAATACTAGTAGGTTTTCTTTTTTGTGAGTCTTCCAAGTAACCGGAACTACAGGTGCGTACGCTACTATGCCCAGCTAATTTTTGATTTATTGTAGAAACGAGGTCTTGCCAAGTTGTTGGCTGGTCACCCCTCTGTCGTCCAGGCTGGAGTGCAGTGGCATGCTGCCCATGGCCAGTGCAGCCCTGACCTGCTGGGCTCAGGCAATCCTTCTACCTCAGCCTTCCAAGTAGCTGAAACGACATGCCTGACTAATTTTTTGACTTATTGTAGAGATGAAGTCTCATCAAGTTGCCTAGGCTGGTCTCCCATGGGCTCAGGCAATCCTTTCATCTTGGCCTCCCAAAGTGCTGGGATTATAGGCATGAGCCATCACGCCTGGCTCAAGTTTTGTTTTGTTTTTTTTTTTGAGTTGGAGTCTCACTCTGTTGCCGAGACTGGAGTGCAGTGGCCGCTCCCGGCCACCGTAGCCTCGACCTGCTGGGCTCCAGCGATCCTTCCGCCTTATCCTTCCAAGTAGCCGGAACTACAGGTGCGCGCTACCATGCCTGGCTGATTTTTTGATTTATTGTAGAGATGAGGGTCTTGCTGCCCAGGCGGGTCTCGAACCCGCGGACTCAGGCAATCCACTCACCTCAGCCTCCCAAAGGCGCGGGATTACAGGCTGAGCCACTGAGTCCGGCTTCAAGTTTTTTTTATTTTTATTTTTTGAGATGGAGTCTCACTCTTGCCTAGGCTGGAGGGCAGTGACGTACTCATGGCCAACGCAGCCTCAACATGCTGAGTTTAGGCGATCCATCCTCCTCAGCCTTCCAAGTAGCTAGAACTACAGGTGCACGCTACCATGCCTGGCTTATTTTTTGATCTGTTGTAGAGACGAGGTCTCACCAAGTTGACCAGGTTGGTCTTACACCCCTGAGCTCAGGCAGTCTTCTTGCCTCAGCATCCCAAAGTGCTGGGATTACAGGTTTGAGCCACCGTGCCTGGCAAATACTAGTAGTTTTTTTTTTTTTTTTTTGAGTTGGTGTCTCACTCTGTTGCCCAGGCTGGAGTGCAGTGGCATGCTTATGGCCACCCCAGCGTCAGCCTGCTTGGCTCCAGTGATCCTTCTGCCCCAGCCTTCCAAGTAACCGGAACTACAGGTGCGCATGCTACTATGCCCAGCTCATTTTTGATTTATTGTAGAGACGAGGTCTTGTCAAGTTGCTGGCTGGTCTCGAACCCGCGAGCTCAGGCCATCCACTTGCCTTGGCCTCCCAAAGTGCTAGGATAACAGGCTGAAAGTTTTTAAGAAGGTCATCTTGCAGCATGGAAATTTGAAATTTTCTGTTTTATTTTGTTCAACTAGTATTTGAAAATTTGTTCTTGCCCAAGTCACTAGGTGAAATTTTTCTTCCTAAGTAGATAAGACTGACTGGGCTCGGTGGCTCAGCCTGTAATCTCGGCAGGATTGCCAGCGCCCAGCAGGTCAATGCTGGTGTGGCCACTGCCCACGCTGGAGTGAGACTCCAACTCAAAAAAAAAAAAAACCAAAGTAGATAAGGCCAAGTGCAGTAGCTCATTCCTATAAACCCAGCACTTTGGGAGGCCGAGGTGGGAGTATCACTTGAAGACAGCAGTTTGAGGCCGCAAGTAGTTATGATTATGCTGCTGCATTCCAGCCTGGGCAACAGAGTGAGACCCTGTTTCTACAAAAAATTTAAAAAATAGTCCAGCATGGTGGTGTGTGTCAGTAGTCCCAGCTACTTGGAAGGTTGAGGTGGGAGAACCATTTGATCACAGGAGTTTGAGGCCGTAATGAGTTGTGATTGCAGTACTGCATTCCAGCTTGAGCAAAATTGAAACCTTGTCTTCAAAAAAAAATTTTTTTTTCCCAGAAGACAGATTTAGGCTTCTTTTAAAAATCTGATGCATAATAAGATTTGTATCATTTAAGATTTGCTTTTTTTCTTCCTTTTTTTTTTTGAGTTGGAGTCTCACTCTGTCGCCCAGACTGGAGTGCAGTGGCCGCTCCCGGCCACCGCAGCCTCGACCTGCTGGGCTCCGGCAATCCTTCCACCTCACCCTTCTAAGTAGCCGGAATTACAGGCATGCGCTACCATGCCTGCCTGATTTTTTGATTTATTGTAGAGATGAGGTCTCGCTGCCCAGGCGGGTCTTGAACTCACGGGCTCAGGCAGTCCATCACCTCAGCCTCCCAAAGGCATGGGATTACAGGCTGAGCCACTGAGCCTGGCTAATTTTTTAATTTACTGTAGAGACGAGGTCTTGCCACATTGCCCAGGTTGGTCTTGAACCCTTGAGCTCAGGCAGTCATCTCACCTCTGCCTCCCAAAGTGTAGGATTACAGGCGTAAGCCACCATGCCTGGCTTGCTCTAACAGATTGTCAGAAACTTGACTTAAAACAACAGAAAATCTAAAATCAAGGTGTCAGCATGGTCACTTCCCTCCAAAGAGGAGAATTGGTTCCTTGTCTCTAATGGCTTCTGGTGGCTCCCCTGGTATTCCTAGGCCTGTGACCACATTACTTCAATCTCTACCTCCATTTTCAGTTTTCTGTGTCTGTCTTCTGCATCACTTTCTTACAAAAGTTCACCTGGATAATCCAGGATGATCTCATCTAAAGATCTTTAACTTAAATTATGTCTTCCAAGATCTTTTCCCCCCAAATAAAGTTATATTCTCAGATTTCAGGGATTAGGACACATGTATTTTTGGTGGGCCACGATTTAGCCACTGCCAGGGAGCTTTAGAGAAAAAGAGATAGTTTGCAGAAACCCAATTTTTAATTGGTACTAAGAAGCAGACTTTGTATCGTATGAAGGGTTTGAAGATAGAAAGCTTATTTTTGTAGGAAAGGGGTTAATGTGGGCCCTGTGGAGAGAGTTAAGAAAGCGGGAGTTCTGCAGTGAAAGGAGAGTTAGGAAGGTAATAAGGGAAAATAACTGATATGAGGGACTTGCATTTGGTTGGTGGAAACAGATCTATGCAAATTGAAGACTTTAAGTGAGCTCTTGGTAGACCTTTAAATGTTTGTGTTATCTTCACACTAAGTATTGGTGAGAAGTTATTCTATTCTGTTGTATTGGAAGAGAAATCTTTCTCAGTTGTTTATATGACTTTCTGCATTTGTACCAGTGTTTTATGTAACCGAAGAGGCTTTTGTAGTGGCTTGAGGAAAAAGTCCTTCTGTAAATTATGTTGGGATTGAGCAGGATTCTACAGTAAATGTTTTGATGGAACCACAGTAATTATTATGATGGAATTACTGTACCTTAAGATGGCTAAAAGATTCCAGTGATGTATGAAACATCAAGAAAAGGTTGAGACTGGGTTCGGTGGCTTAGCTTGTAATCCCAGCACTTTGGGAGGCTGAGGATAGTGGATTCCCTGAGCCTGTGGGTTCGAGAACAGCCCCGGCAACTTGGCGAGACTTCGTTTTTACAAGAAATTAAAAATTAGCCAGATGTGGTAGCGCGTGCCTGTAGTTCCGGCTGAGGTGGAAGGATCACGGGAGACCAGCAGGTCGACGCTGGGGTGGCCATGAGCGTGCCACTGCACTCCAGTCTGGACAATGGAGTGAGACTCCAACTCAAAAAAAAAAAAAAAGAAGAGGGGGGGAAATTGGTCCTAGGGTTGTGTAGAAAAAAGACTGATTCATTTTAAGAAGGGGTTTGGAAGAAGGTTTCATTGAGGTGGAAGGGTAATTGTTTTTGATTTGTTGATGTTATCAATAAAATTCCTAAAAGTTCATCATATCTGTGTTCTCTTTCTTCTACTTGGTAGTGTAGATCATTTGGCTATGCTCAAGTTATGTTAACAATGTTTTGGGCCGGGCTCGGTGTCTCAACCTGTAATCCCAGCACTTTGGGAGGCCGAGGTGAGTGGATTGCCTGAGCCCGTGGGCTCAAGACCATCCCAGGCAACTTGGCAAGACCTCATCTCCACAATAAAAAAAAAAAAAAAATTAGCTGGGCGTGGTAGCGCACGCCTGTAGTTCTGGCTACTTGGAAAGCTGAGGCAGAAGGATCACTGGAGCCCAGCAGGTTGACGCTGGGGTGGCTGTGAGTGTGTCGCTGCACTCCAACCTGGGTGACAGAGTGAGACTCCAACTCAAGAAAAAAAGTTTTTGCTAATTTGCTTTGCTTTAGATTTTTAAAATATCTGCTTTTATGTAAGATTGGGGATATTTGTGTGTGTGTATTTGTGTGTTCACCAGTTTTGGTATTAAAGCTGATTTTGTGTTAATTTGGGTAACTTGTCTCTTAAAACATACTGGAATAACAAATTACCAGTTCTTTGAAAGCAGAAGCTGTTTCCTCTGCCTGGAAAACTTACTCAACCTCAGGTGGGAATGTGCTAAATGTATATTAGCAGGGGAACCATCATGAGAAATGGACTGGAGCGAGGGTAAGACTAGAAAGTACTGTAATTAATACGTTAACATTGAACCTTTGGTTTTTTTCTTTTTGAGTTGGAGTCTCACTCTGTCACCCAGACTGGAGTGCAGTGGCTGCTCCCAGCCACCGCAGCCTCGACCTGCTGGGCTCCGGTGATCCTTCCGCCTCAGCCTTCCAAGTAGCTGGAACTACAGGCATGCGCTACCACACCTGGCTAATTTTTGATTTATTGTAGAGATGAGGTCTCGCCAAGTTGTCCAGGCGGGTCTCGAACCCGCGGGCTCAGGCAGTCCACTCACTTCAGCATCCCAAAGGCACGGGATTACAGGCTGAGCCACCGAGGCCGGCTGAACCTTTGGGTTTTTTTGTGGGATGAAAGTCACTGGAGGGTTTTGAGCAGAGGAATAAACAGAGCCTGACTTAAATTTTAAAAGGATAATGTTGGCTTCTGTGTTGAGAAGAAACTGAAGGAGAAGTAGGGAAGGGACTACAGCTGAAGATGAGGTTACCAATTAGGAATCTCTTGGACAAATTCAAGTGAGAGATAATAGTGGCTTGGACAAAAATGGTGGTGAGAAATGGTGGTTAGATTTTGGATGCATTTTGAAGGTAGGCAGGATTTGCTAATGATAGATTGGCTATGAAGTTCAAGAGAAGAGTCAGTGGTGACTTTAGCAACAGGGATAGCTGTTTTATTAATTTGTAGGATGTGTAAGCAATTGTTGAGAGTGAACTTGCAGTTTACTGAGGTGGGGAAGATCTTTTTGGAAGCTTTAGGTTTAGGAAGAAAGATTAGGAGTTTAGATATGGTCCTGTTAAAGTTTGAGGTGTTTATTATATAACCCAGTGAGAAATCTCTGCCTGCATAGTTTTCCTATACATTTTTCTGTATTTTGAATTATATTCTTTTTAAAAAAAACTTTAATGTGGGATACAAGTCAGGATTAGGTACATAAGTGGTCTACGCGTGGTCCTCCCTTCCCCTGGTTTAGGATCAGGTACCCTTGGTGATTTTAATTATATTCTTTCACATTTATAGGTCCTTGTATTTGCTTTCATTTTCTTTGATCTGTAGAGTCATTGGAGTAATTATTTTCAAAATTTACATTTTGGTGACATTTAAGAATATACTGTATATGCACTCTAAATTTTAAAAATGATTAATACCTCTATATGCCAATAATGCAGACTTCTTGAATGCCAGGGCAGATTGATGCAGTAAAAGTGGAGAACTTCCTCAAAATTTTTAGAGTAATACATGTACAGTGTAATTAAAGTCAAGTTGAACTAAAAGCCTTACAGTGACATATTTCACTTCTCACCTTTTCTCAATTTCCAGTACCTTTCTCTGGAAGCATTCACGTTCACTTTTCTAGCTGTTTTCCTTAGCCTCTATCTCCGTATTTTTGATGGTGATGGATAACTGCTATATTTTGATTTATAATTTTCAGCTGTTATTAACTTTCTGCCTCAGTAATGGAGAATTTAGCTCTCCTTCTCTGTTTTCTATATTTCTTTTTTTTTGAGTTGGAGTCTCACTCCATCACTCAGGCTGGAGTGCAGTGGTACGCTCATGACCACCCAACATTGACTTCTGGGCTCCGGCAATCCTTCTACCTCAGCCTTTCAAGTAGCCAGAACTACAGACATGTGCTACCATGTCCAGCTAATTTTTGGTTTATTGTAGAGACGAGGTCTCACCAAGTTGCTCAGACCAGTCTCGAACCCATGGGCTCAGGCTACTTACCTCAGCCTTGCTAAGTGCTGGAATTTACCGGCTGAGCCACTGAGCCAGGCTGTTTTCTGTATTTCTTTAACAGAACTTTATTTTGCCAGTTGTGGTAGCTCATGCACTTTGGGGGGCAGAGGTGAGAGAGGATTGCCTGAGTCCAGGGGTTTGAGACCAACCTGGGCAATCTGGTGAGATGTCGTCTCTACAATAAATTAAAAAAATTAACTGAGTGTGGTGATGCACGCCTGTAGTTCCAGCTACTTGGAAGACTGAGGTTTCCTTGCTGTGCTAATAGTCTTCTGAAAGTTTATACTCCCTTTTTCCCTGGAGTTAATTATTGCTTTTCATTTGCCTGATTTTCCAGGCTGCTAGGGCAGTTTTTTTCCTCAAATGTCACCTGCCTGGCAGTAATAATAAATTTTTTTTTTTTAGTTGGAGTCTCATTCCGTCTTCCAGGCTGGAGTGCAGTGACACACTCATGGCCACCCCAGCATTGACCTGCTGGGCTCAGGCGATTCTTCTGCCTCAGCCTTCCAAATAGCCAGAACTACAGGTGTGTACCACCACGCCTAGCTAATTTTTTGATTTATTGTAGAGACGAGGTCTCGCCAAGTTGCCCAGGCTGCTCTTGAACCCGTGGGCTCAGGCAATCCCCTCACCTTGGCCTCCCAAAGTGCTGGGATTATAGGCTTGAGCCACCATGCCTGACCGATAATAATTTTTATACTGAAATATCAGTTCCAGTTGCTTCCTTATCCCACCCCCGCTATATGTGAGGTTCCTTTTGGGTTTTGTATCTGTTTTGTTGTGGATTGGTTTCTCTCTTGGCCTGTTCTCCAAAGTGTTTGTACAATTAATTCTCCCACTGACAGCACAGAAAAGTTACTGTTACTTCGCATTCTCATCTATACTTGGATGTTCTCCAGCTTTTTAATTTTAGTTATTCTGGTGGATGTCCATTATACTTTTGGGTTTTTCTTTTTTTTTTATCTGACAAGCTTATTCTGATTTCTTTCCCATTTTCCTCTTTGGTGGTTTTATTAATCTATAGAATGACTTTATATAATATAATCTGTATATACTAATCATTTGTAAGTTATGTTTCACTTTTCACATTTTATGTCTATAGTCAATCTATTTGGCAGTGACTTTAGCATTATGGTATGAGGTAGGCATTCAGTTTCACTTGTCTACTCATGTGATACCCAGTTATCCTGGTACGATTTCTTTAAGGCTATAGTGCTCTGTATCATAGACCAAATGATTGTATATACATAGTTTGATTCTGATCTGTTTTGTGTCATTGGTCTATTTGTCTATTTCTACCTATTTATTGTGGTGTTGTTTTTTTTGAGTTGCAGTCTCACTCTGTCATCCAGACTGGAGTGTAGTGGCCGCTCCCGGCCACCGCAGCCTCGACCTGCTGGGCTCCGGTGATCCTTCCACCTCAGCCTTCCAAGTAGCTGGAACTATAGGCACGCGCTACCATGCCTGGCTTGTTTTTGATTTATTGTATAGATGAGGTCGTGCTAAGTTGCCCAGGCGGGTCTCAAACCCGAGGGCTCAGGCAATCCACTCACCTCAGCCTCCCAAAGGCACGGGATTACAGACTGAGCCACCGAGCCCGGCTTATTATCATGGTTTTATAAAAGTTTTGACATCTGGTGGGACAAGTTCAGTCACATTATGGGTTTTGTTTTGTTTTGTTTTTACGGAGTCTTGTGTTGCCAGGCTGGAGCGCAGTGGCTATTCACAGGTGTGATCATGGCACACTATAACCTCAAACTTCTGGGTTCAAGTGGTTCTGGACTCAATAAGCCACCAGGCCTAATGGCACCTTGTGGCTTTTAAAGAATGGTTTTTAATGCTTTATGTAGAGAAGATTTTCTTTTTTTTTTCAAGTTTTATTTTTTATTTTATATTAAAGATGTGGGGTATAATTCAGGAGAGGAGATTTTCTTTGTTTCTAACCATTTGGACAGTTCCACTTAGAGTTTGGGGGTTATTCTTTTTTTGGTATAATTGCAGTATGATCAGAGAACATACTCTATGACAGGGGTCCCCAACCCCCGGACTGGGGACCAGCTTCTACCCATGACCTGCTAGGAACCAGGCCACACAGCAGGAGGTGAGTGTCGGCTGTGCACACCTCTGTTTTCTGTCAGATCAGTAGCGGCATTAGATTCTCATAGGAGTGTGATTGTGCGCATGAGGGATCTAGGTTGTGTGCTTTTTATGAGACTCCAATGTCTGATGATCTTCCCCCAGGTGACCCCCCCAATCCATGGAAGAATTGTCTTCCCTGAATGCCAAAGAGGTTGGTCCCTGATGCCAAAACGGTTGGGGACCAGTGCTCTATGATAACATTCTTTGTTTGTGGAGACTTGCTTTAGGACCTGTATTTGGGGCATTTTTGTAAATGTTCTAAGTTTGCTTGGAATGAGTGTGTTTTGCAGTAAGAGTAATTGTGTGTGTGTGTGTGTGTGTGTGTGTGTGTGTGTGTGTGTGTGTACAGATTTATAACTACATCTATTAGGTCAAGTTTTGAATTAATTGTGTTGTTCATGTGTTCTGTGTACTTAATGTGTTTTTTGCTTTGTTTTGCTTGTGCTATCAGTTGCCAAGAAGGGAGTATCCAAAGCTCCTAATTACAGTTTTGGAATTTTTTTCTTGTATTTCTTCAGTTAGGGTATTATATATGTTAGTCTGAGAATTATATCTTTTTAGATTATGTTCTTAAATGCATCCAATTTGAAATTGTCATATCTTCCTGTTGAATTTTTTTTTTTTTTTGAGTCAGAGTCTCACTCTGTCACCCAGGCTGGGGTTCAGTGGCATGCTCATGGCCACCACAGCCTCAATCTGCTGGGCTCAGGTCATCCTTCTGCCACATACTTCCGAGTAGCTGGAATTACAGGCATGCACTACCAGATTCACCTAATTTTTTAATTTACTGTAGAGACGAGGTCTTGCTTAGTGCCTAGGCTGGTCTTGAACCCTTGGCAGTCCTCTCACCTCAGTCCTGGGATTACAGGCTTGAGCCACTGTGCCCAGTGCCTTGTTGAACTTTTTTTTTTTTTTTTTTTGAGTTGGAGTCTCACTCTGTCACCCAGACTGGAGTGCAGTGGCTACTCTCGGCCACCGCAGCCTCGACCTACTGGTCTCCGGTGATCCTTCCACCTCAGTCTTCCAAGTAGCTGGAACTATAGGCGTGCACTACCATGCCCGGCTAATTTTTTTGATTTTATTGTAGAGATGAGGTCTTGCCAAGTTGCCCAGGATGGTCTGGAACCCGTGGGCTTAGGCAGTCCCACTCATCTGGGATTACAGGCTGAGCCATCGAGCCCGGCTAAACTTTTTGTCATTATGATAAGACCCTCTTAATCTCTAATATTGCTTTTGTGTTAAAATTCTTTTTTTTTTTTTCTGAGTGAGGGTCTCATTCTGTCACCCAGGGTGGACTCCAGTGGCACAATTATGACTCCCTGCAACATTAATCTCCTAGGATCAGGTGATCTTCCTGCTTCAGCCTCCCTAGTAGCTAGGACTATAGGTGCCCACTATTTAAAATTTTTTTAGAGACGAGGTTTTACTTTGTCTAGGCTGGTCTTGAACCCCTGGGCTCAAGCATTCCTCTTGCCTCAGCCTCCCGAAGTACTGGGATTATAGGTGTAAACCCCTGTGCCCAGCTGAGATAATATACATCAATAGGATAGAATTGAGAGTCTAGAAATAAACTTGTACACTTAATGGCAATTGATTTTCGGCAAATGTGCCAAGACAATTCAGTGAGTAAAGAATAGTCTTTTTGACTGGGCTTGGTGGCTCACACCTATAATCCCAGCACTTTGGGAGGCCAAGGTGAGAGGATTGCCTGAGACCATGGGTTTGGGACCAGCCTGGGCAACTTGGTGAGACCTCAGTTCTACAATAAATAAAAAATTAGCTGGGTGTAGTGGCATGTGCCTGTAATTCCAGCTACTTTGAAGACTGAGGTAGAAGGATCGCCAGAACCCAGGAGGTTGAGGCTGCAGTGGTCATGAATGTGCCACTGCACTCCAGCCTGGGTGAGAGAGAGAGACTCTGACTCAAAAAAAAAAAAAAAAAAGAAAAAGAAAGAAAGAAAAGAAAGGGCCAGGCTCAGTGGCTCAGCCTGTAATCCCAGCACTTTGGGAGACTGAGGTGAGTAAGTTACCTGAGCCTGCGGGTTCACACCAGCCCGGGCAACTTGGTAAGACCTCATCTCTACAATAAATAAAAAATTAAAAATTAGTGAGCGCAATAGTGTGTACCTATAGTTCCAGCTACTTGGAAGGCTGAGGCGGAAGGATTGCCAGAGCCCAGCAGGATGGCTGTGAGTGTGCCACTGCACTTCAGCTGGGGCGACGGAGTGAGACTCCAACTCAGGAAAAAAAAAAAAAAGAATAGTCTCTTTAACACATGGTGCTGGACAACTGGATATTCACAGGCTAACATCCTGTTGACCAAAGCAAGTCAGATGGCTAAGGCTATGGGTTCAGGGAAGTATATATACTCTGTCCTCTATGAGGCCAAAGTAAGGCATGTGATCAAGCCCACATTACTTGGGAAGGAAAGTGTACATTTTCCATGGAGGTAGAGTTTAAGGTAGGTGATAGTGATTATTTTTGAAGAATAGCCAAATCTGGCTGGGCATGGTGGTGTACGCCTGTAATCCCACAATATTGGGATGCTGAAGCGCAAGGATCATAGGAGCCCAGGAGTTCGAAAGCAGCCTGGGCAAAATGGTGATACCTCAACTCTACAATAAATAAAAAAATTAGCCTGGCATGGTGGCATGTGTCCATAGTCCCAGCTACTCAAGAGGCTGAGGCATAAGGATCGTCTGAGCTTAGTGGGTCGAGGCTGCAGTAGCCATGATTGTGCCACTGCACTCCAGCCTAGGTGACAGAGTAAGACCTCGACTAAAAAAAACCCAAAAACCAAATCTATTATATGGTATAAGATTGAGATGGTGACCATATTGCAGTTGTGGGATATTTTGCATATAACAGTGAAAAATAATAATAATGAAAGAGTTGTTTTGCTGTTGTTCATTTTTTTTTTAATCAGTATTTTTTATTATGATACTGTGGGGTACAGTTAAGGGTTAGGTATACAAATGTGCTTTGTTCAGGGACCCTTGTTGATGAGAAGTGTCTCCCCATCCCCATACAGATATTTACTACCATTAATCCCATCTCCCTTCCCCTCCCCCCCATAGTTTCCCACCACTGTCAGTCATTTTC
>NW_007082597.1:0-476 GCF_000164805.1 Carlito syrichta
CTGGTTAGGAAGATGCCAATGTATTTCATTTTTTTTGTGGCTATTGTGAATGGGATTGTGCTTTTTATTTGGGTTTCTGTTTGTTTATTATTGGTGTAAAGAAAAGCAATTGTCAGCCGGGCTCGGTGGCTCAGCCTGTAATCCTGCACCTTGGGAGGCTGAGGTGAGTGGATTGCCTGAGCCCGTGGTTTGAGACCTGCTTAGGCAACTTGGCGAGACCTCATCTCTACAATAAATCAAAAATTAGCCGGGCGTGGCAGCACGCGCCTGTCATTCCAGCTTCTTGGAAGGCTGAGGCAGAAGGATTGCTGGAGCCCAGCGGGTCGAGGCTGTGGTGGCCAGGAGTGGCCACTGCACTCCAGTCTGGGTGACAGAGTGAAACTCCAACTCAAAAACAAAAAACAAAAAGAAAGAAATGAAATTGTCTTTTGCACATTTATTTTATACCCTGAGACTTTGCCAAAGTTCTTTATCAG
>NW_007082598.1:0-368 GCF_000164805.1 Carlito syrichta
TTATAGAAATGTAGAAAGCTCAAGTAATAATAAACAAATGTATATAAGTAAAGTATAAGTGATATAAGTAATATAAGTAATATATGTAAGCAATATATATATAAGCAATATAAGCTATATATATAAAGAATATATAAGTAATATAAATAATATAAGTCATACATAATTAATATGTAAATAATATAAGTAATATAAGTAAAATAAGTAATATAAGCAATATAAGCAGTATATACAGCAATATAAGCAATATATATAAGCAATATAAATAATATATAAGTAATAAATAATATAAGTAATACATAAACAAGATATAAATAATTTATATAAGTAAAAGTATATAAGTAATAAACAAAAGAATATCTCATTGC
>NW_007082599.1:0-484 GCF_000164805.1 Carlito syrichta
TTCATTCATTTAGCGAATCATTGTTGAGCACTTACAAAGTACTCGACTAACTCCTAAACGTTCCAAGTTCAGCTCCAGCCTCCCCTGGGTCTTCCTGTCCAGGGGTCTCAGCGAATGTGGCACTGCCCCACGGAGGCCATTGTCATAACATGGAGTGTGTGTGTGTGTTGGAGTCTCCCTCTGCCACCCAGGCGGGAGTGCAGTGGCATGCTCACGGCCACCCCAGCGTTGACCTGCTGGATTCTGGCGATCCTTCTGCCTCAGCCTTCCAAGTAGCCGGAACTACAGGTGCGAGCTACCACGTCCAGTTCGTTTTTGATTTATTGAAGAGACGAAGTCTCACTAAGTTGCCCGGGCTGGTCTCGAACTGCGAGTTCAGGCAATCCTCTTGCCCCGGCCTCCCAAAGTGTTGGAATGACGTGTATATTTTCTTTCTTTCTTTCCTTCCTTCCTTCCTTCCTTCCTTCCTTCCTTCCTTCCTTCC
>NW_007082600.1:0-343 GCF_000164805.1 Carlito syrichta
CCATATGAATTCTTGTGTTGTTTTTTCTAGGTCTGAGAAGAATGTTGCTGGTAATTTGATGGGTATTACATTGAATTTGTAGATTGCCGTAGGTGAGATGGACATCTTCACCATGATGATTTTTCCAATCCATGAGCACGGAACATTTTTCCACTTGTTTGTGTCATCTTTGATTTCTTTGAGCAGTGTTTTGTAGTTTTCATTGTAAAGGTCTTCCATGTCTCTGGTTAGCAAGATGCCAAGGTATTTCATTTCATTTTCTGTTTGATTATTAGTGGTGTAAAGAAATGCGATTGTCTTTTGTACATTTATTTTGTATCCTGAGACTTTGCCAAAGGCCTTT
>NW_007082601.1:0-329 GCF_000164805.1 Carlito syrichta
TACCATATGTTCTCACTCATAAGTGGACCTTGAACAATTATAATACTATAAGAAAGCAATTGGCAGTAATGGGAAACTGTCAAGGGAGGGGTGTGGGATTTGCAGTTGAGGGAAACTGCTAGGGGAGGGAGGGGCATACCTCATCAACAAGGGTACCTGCATAATCAACGTTAGTATACTTAACCCTGAATTGTACCCCACATCTTTATAATAAAAAAAAAAAGTTAAAAAAAATCTTTGAAAATAGAAAAAAATGTGGTACATATATGTGATGGACTATTATGCAGCCATAAAGAAGGACAAAATTATGAACTTCACAGCAACTTGGA
>NW_007082602.1:0-335 GCF_000164805.1 Carlito syrichta
AAGAAACTCAAAAAGACAGAACAAAACCTGCAAGAGATGAATGATCAATTCAAGAGACCATACCTAAGAGTAATTGGGCTTCCTGAGGCAGAGAGAGGAACAGAAACCATCACTGGAACAAACAATTCATGAAATCATTCAAGAAAACTTCCCTCATCTCATCAAGGATGAAAAAATTCAAATACAAGAGATTTAGAGAACCCCTGCAAGACAACAAATTAGAAGACCAACTCCCAGACAAATAATAATTTGCCTAAACAAAGTAGCTATAAAACAAAAAATCCTAAAGGCAGCAAGAGAAAAAGGCCAGACTACCTACCAGGGAAGACCAATTA
>NW_007082603.1:0-367 GCF_000164805.1 Carlito syrichta
AAAAAAAAAAAAAAGAATATAATAGAACCAGTCCTGGTGGCTGAGGAGGGAGGAGGTCTCTGAGAGGCCTAGGTGGGAGGATTGGTTGAGCCCAAGAATTCAAGACCAGCCTGGGCAACATGGCGAACCCTCATCTCTATTAAAAAAAAATAGCCGGGCTTGGTGGTTCAGCCTGTAATCCCGCGCCTTTGGGAGGCTGAGGTGAGTGGGTTGCCTGAGTCTGTGGGTTCGAGATCCGCCTGGGCAACTTGGCGAGACCTCATCTCCACAATAAATCAAAAATTAGCTGGGCTCGGTGGCTCAGCCTGTAATCCCGCCTTTGGGAGGCTGAGGTGAGTGGACTGTCTGAGTCCGCGGGTTCGAGACC
>NW_007082604.1:0-582 GCF_000164805.1 Carlito syrichta
AATAGTATTTATCAGACTTCAAAGTCTGTGTTCTTTGGGAATCTGTGGTGTTTATTTATTTATTACTTATTTATTTATTTATTTTATTTATTTATTTTGAGTTGGAGTCTCACTCTGTAGCCCAGACTGGAGTGCAGTGGCCGCTCAACCCGCTGGGCTCCGGCGGCCCTTCCGCCTCAGCCTTCCAAGTAGCCGGAACTACAGGTGCGTGCTACCACGCCTGGCTGATTTTTTGATTTATTGTAGAGATGAGGTCTCACTGCCCAGGCGGGTCTCGAACCTGCGGGCTCAGGCAATCCACTCACCTCAGCCTCCCAAAGGCACCGGATTACAGGCTGAGCCATGGAGCCCGGCTGATCATGATTTTTCCTGTCAGAGTTGTGTGCGTTCTGCAACAGCTTTTGTCAAGGTGATCCTATTTTTCTAATAACTTTGCTTCACATTTGCTGTGAAGGACTGAAAATTTGAGTATGTAGTGCATATGATATTAAATTGTGAATTAGTGGGACTTATTTAACAGTTTATTATCACTTAAAGATACTGGTACTTGAGATGCTCTTAAAAAAATGTGCCAGGCTGTTC
>NW_007082605.1:0-1810 GCF_000164805.1 Carlito syrichta
ATTACATTTCTTTCCATTACTATCCATTCTATTCAATTACACTCCATTGCATTCCATTACCCTCTATTCAAATCCATTCCATTCTGTTACTCTCCATTCCAATCCATTTCATTTCATTTCATTCCATTCCATTGCAGTCCATTCCATTCTATTCCATTCCATTCCTTTCCGTTGTTCTCCATTCCATTCCATTTCATTCTATTCCAATCCATTCCGTTACTCTCCATTCAATTCCATTCCATTCCGTTACTCTCCATTCTATTCCATTCCATCCCATTCCATTCCATTTTGTTACTCTCCATTCCATTCCATTCCATTCCGTTACTCTCCGTTCCATTCTTTTCCATTTCATTAATCCCCATTCCATTCTATTCCATTCCAATACTCTCCTTTCCATTCCATTGCGTTCCATTCCATACCATTACTCACCATTCCATTCCATTCCATTACTCTCCATTCCATTACATTCCCTTCCGTTATTCTCCAGTCCATTTGATTCCTTTCCATTGCATTCCATTCCATTCCGTTGCTCTTCATTCCATTCCATTCCAGTCCATTCCGTTCCATTCCATGACTCTCCATTTAACTCTATGGGATTCTGTTACTATCTATTCCATTCCATTCCATTTCATTCTGTTACTCTCCATTCTATTCCATTCCATTTCATTTCATTCCATTTCTAACTATTCCATTCCATTCCATTCCATTGAATTCCATTCCATTCCGTTGCTCTCCATTTCATTCCTTTCCATTCCATTCCATTCCATGACTCTCCATTCCACTGCAGTCGATTCTGTTACTATCCATTCCATTCCATTCCATTTCATTCTGTTACTCTCTATTTCATTACATTCCATTTCATTCCGTTTCTATCCTTTCCATTTTATTCTATTCCATTCTGTTACTATCATCCCATTCCATTCCATTCAGTTATGCTCCATTTGATTCGATTCCATTCCATTACTCTCCATTCAATTCCATTTCTTTCCTTTACACTCCATTCCATTCCATTACTCACCATTCCAAACCATTGCATTCTATCACTCTTCTTTCCATTTCATTTCACACCATTCCGTTACTCTCCATTCCATTCCATTCTGTTACTATCCATTCAATTTATTTCCTTTCTGTTACTCTCCATTCCATTCTGTTACACTTTATGCCATTACATTACATCCCAAATCATTCCATTCTGTTACTCTCCATTCCATTCCATTCCATTCCATACCATTACCGTCCATTCCATTCCATTCTATTCCATTCATTTCCATTCCATTCCTTTACTCTACATTCCATTCCTTTCCATTTCATTACTCTCCATTGCATTCTATTCCATTCCAATACTCTCCATTCCATTCCATTGCATTCTATTCCATACCGTTACCCACCATTCCATTCCATTCCATTACTCTCCATTACATTTCATTCCCTTCAGTTATTCTCCATTCCATTCCATTGAATTCCATTCCATTCCGTTGCTCTCCATTCCATTCCATTCCATTCCATTCCATTCCATGACTCTCCATTCCACTACAGTTGATTCTGTTACTATCCATTCCATTTCATTCTGTTACTCTCTATTTCATTACATTCCATTTCATTCTGTTTCTATCCTTTCCATTTTATTCCATTCCATTACTATCCATCCCATTCCATTCCATTCAGTTATGATCCATTTGATTCGATTCCATTCTATTACTCTCCATTCAATTCCATTTCATTCCTTTACACTCCATTCCATTCCATTCCATTAGTCACCATTCCATACCATTGCATTCCGTCACTCTTCATTCCATTCCATATCACTCCA
>NW_007082606.1:0-318 GCF_000164805.1 Carlito syrichta
GAAGGATGGAATTCTCTCCAAATCATTTTATGAAGCTAACATCACACTGATACCCAAACCAGGTAAAGATCCAGCAAAAAAAGAGAACTACAGGTCAATGTCCCTTGTGAACATAGATGCAAAAATCCTCAACAAGATTCTAGCAAATCAGATCCAAAAACACATTTCAAATATCATCCATCATGACCAAGTAGGCTTCATCCCCATGATGCAGGGCTGGTTCAACATTTGCAAGACCATAAATGCAATTAAATACATCGACAGATGTAAAAACAAGAACCACATGATTGTATCATTAGATGCAGAAAAAGCTTTTGA
>NW_007082607.1:0-385 GCF_000164805.1 Carlito syrichta
CAATGAATACTACAAAACACTGCTCAAAGAAATCAAAGATGACACAAACAAGTGGAAAAATATTCCATGCTCATCAATAACTCAAATAATAACAGATACTGGAGAGGATGTGGTGAAAAGAGAACACCTCTACACTGTTGGTGGGAGTGCAAACTAATGCAACCTCTGTGGAAAGCAGTGTGGCGATTCCTGAAAGCTCTAAATATCAACCTCCCATATGACCCTGCAATCCCTCTACTGGGAATATACCCAGAAGAACTCAAATCACTCTATGAAAAAGATATAAAAAGATATCTGCACAAGTATGTTTATCTCAGCATTGTTCACAATAGCAAGAACCTGGAACCAACCATGTTGTCCATCAAAAGAGGGACTGGATTTAAAA
>NW_007082608.1:0-397 GCF_000164805.1 Carlito syrichta
TGAGAACTCTGAGGCTAGCAAGGCTGGTGGTATCTTGGTATCCCACAGCTAGTAAGGGACAGACCTGGGATTTGAGTCTAAATATGATTAACTCCACACTGTGCTCTAACCACCTCACTGCACTGTCTTTCTTCTTACTATTAAGAGTAGATTCTGGGCACTGATTTGGATGCTCAGGGATCCCCTGAGCAAGAAAGTAACTGCTCCACCTACAATCACAGCAAATGAGCATTCCAGCTTGTGAACAACCCAGAGAGAGGAGAGCACAATAAACCGTTCTAGGACAGGAATCTCACACTCACTTGTGTTTACATTTCCCCCAAATACATGACTGTCCCAGACTACATTCCCCCAGCAAGTTAGTGGGAGAGGCCTGTTGACCAGATTTTTTTTCCTT
>NW_007082609.1:0-428 GCF_000164805.1 Carlito syrichta
GAAGTCACATCTGACCCTGAAGAAATACAAAAGATCGTTAGAGACTACTACGTACACTTGTATGGAAACAAACTTGAAAACCTTAAGGAAATGGAGGACTTTCTGACATCACACAACCTACGTAAGTTGGAACAAGAAGAAATTGAGACCCTAAATAAACCAATAGCAATCAAGGAAATCGACTACGTAATAAGAAAACTTCCTACAAAAAAAAGCCCTGGACCAGATGGCTTTCCAGCAGAATTCTACAAGACAGTTAAAGAGAAGCTGATACCAATCCTACTGAAGGTATTCCAGGTGATTGAAAAAGATGGAATGCTCCCCAAATCATTTGACAAAGTCAACATCACATTGATACTCAAGCCAGGTAAAGATCCAGCAAAGAAAGAGAACTACAGGCCAATATCTTTGATGAACATAGATGCTAA
>NW_007082610.1:0-418 GCF_000164805.1 Carlito syrichta
CCCGGGGCCCTTTTTTTTTTTTTTTTTTTGAGTTGGAGTCTTACTCCCATCACCCAGGCTAGAGTGCAGTGACATACTCACGGCCACCCCAGCATCAACCTGCTGGGATCCAGCGATTCTTCCACCTCAGCCTTCCAAGTAGCTGGAACTACAGGTGCACGCTACCACGCTCAGCTAATTTTTTATTTATTGTAGAGATGAGGTCTCATCAAGTTGCCTGGGCTGATCTTGAACCCGTGGGCTCAGGCAGTCCACTCACCTCAGCCTCCCCAAGTGCTGCGATTACTGAGCCACCAAACCCCGCCAACTGGGCCTTTTAAATAGGAAGAATGAGCTGAGCTTGGTGGCTCAGCCTGTAATCCCGCGCTTTGGGAGGCTGAGGCGAGTGGACTGCCTGAGCCCGCGGGTTCGAGACCCG
>NW_007082611.1:0-374 GCF_000164805.1 Carlito syrichta
AAAAAAAAAAAAAAGAAAGAAAGAAATTCTGGGCAGGCATGGTGACTCATGCCTATAATCCCAGCACTTTGGGAGGTGGGGGCGAGAGGATTGCCTGAGCTCAAAGGGTTCAAGACCAGCCTAGGTAACAGGATGAGACCTCATCTCTACAATAAATAATTTTTTATTTTTATTTACTTATTTATTTGTTTGAGTTGGAGTCTCACTCTGTCACCCAGACTGGAGTGCAGTGGCCACTCCCGGCCACTGCAGCCTTGATCTGCTGGTTTCTGGCGATCCTTCTGCCTCAGCCTTCCAAGTAGCTGGAACTACAAGCGTGCGCTACCACACCCAGCTAATTTTTGATTTATTGTAGAGATGAGGTCTCACCAAGT
>NW_007082612.1:0-540 GCF_000164805.1 Carlito syrichta
CACATGAAAGAAATGTTCAGCCTCACTAATCATCAGGGAGATGCAAAGCAAAACCACACTGAGATACCACCTAACTCCAATCAGAATGGCAATTATCAACAACTCAAAAAATAACAGCTGCTGGAGAGGGTGTGGTGAAAAGTGAACACTTCTACACTGTTGGTGGGAGTGTAAACTTGTGCAACCTCTGTGGAAAGCAATGTGGAGATTCCTAAAAGCTCTAAGTATCAACCTCCCATATGACCCCACAATCCCCCTACTGGGAATATATCCTGAAGAACTCAAATCACTCTATAAAAAAGATACCTGCACACGTAGGTTTATCGCAGCATTGTTCACAATAGTAAGAACCTGGAAGCAAGCATGCTGCCCATCAAAAGAGGACTGGATTTAAAAAATGTGGTACATATACACAATGGAATACTACGCAGCCATAAAAAAAAAACCAAAATGATGAATTTCACAGCAACCTGGATGGAACCAGAGTCTATAATACTGAGTGACCTCTCACAGAAACAAAGATCCAAGTATCACATGTTC
>NW_007082613.1:0-305 GCF_000164805.1 Carlito syrichta
CTTCAGTGGGGGCATTTACCCCATGCTCGGATCTACTCTAAGCCATGCCCCAACCTCCAGAGTCAGCTCATTTCATGCTCACCCCAACCCCCAGTTCCGTGCTGGAGGCACTCACTTGTGGGGCTCGGTATTATCATCCACACCGTGCAGGTGAGGGAAGAGGCAGAAAGAGGTTGAGATTGGACCCCAGAAGGAACAGCATGGGCAAAAAAAATTATTATTATTATTATTTTTTTTTTTGAGTCGGAGTCTCACTCTGTTGCCCAGACTGGAGTGCAGTGGCCACTCCGGGCCACCGCAGCCTC
>NW_007082614.1:0-844 GCF_000164805.1 Carlito syrichta
TGCTAAACAACTCCTAGGTCAATGATGAAATCAAACAGAGATCAAAAGATACCTGGAAATAAATGAAAATGAAGAAACATCTTACCAAAATCTCTGGGACACTCTGAAAGCTGTAGTAAGAGGGGAATTAATATCCCTAGAAACACACATGAAGAAAATGGAAAGAATACAAATTAACAGCCTAACAAGCCACCTAAGGAAGCTGGAAAACCAAGACCACAAAAACCCTAATTTCAGCAGAAGAATCCAGATCACCAAAATAAAAGCCCAAATCCAGGACATAGAAGACAAAAAGATAATACAAAAAAAAATCAATGAAAGAAAAAGCTGGTTGTTTGAAAGGATAAACAAGATCGATGGTCCCCTAGATAGACTGACCAAGAAAAAAAGAGAAAAAAACCCAAATAAGCACAATCAGAAACACATAAGATGAAGTCACATCTGACCCTGAAGCAATACAAAAGATCATTAGAGACTACTATGTACACTTGTATGGAAGCAAACTTGAAAACCTTAAGGAAATGGAGGACTTTCTGATATCACACAACCTACCTAGGTTGGAACAAGAAGAAATTGAGACCCTAAATAGACCAATAACAATCAAGGAAATCGACTATGTAATAAGAAAACTACCTATAAAAAAAAAGCCCTGGTCCAGATGGCTTTCCAGCAGAATTCTACAAGACATTTAAGGAGGAGCTGATCCCAATCCTACTGAAGGTATTCCAGGTGATTGAAAAGATGGAACTCTCCCCAAATCATTTTATGAGGCCACATCACATTGATTCCCAAGCCAGGTAAAGACCCAACAAAAAAAGAGAACTACAGGCCATATCTTTGATGA
>NW_007082614.1:864-1453 GCF_000164805.1 Carlito syrichta
AAGTGGAAGTCAAGTTATCTCTCTTTGCAGATGATATGATTGTGTACCTTGAAAATCCAAGAGAATCTGTCAAAAACATCCTTACACTGATAAAGGCCTTTGGCAAAGTCTCAGGATACAAAATAAATGTACAAAAGACAATCGCATTTCTCTACACCAATAATAAACCAACAGAAACCCAAATAAAAAACACTATTCCATTCACAATAGCCACAAAAAAATGAAATACCTTGGAATTTCCTAACCAGAGACATGAAAGACCTTTACAATGAAAACTACAAAACACTGCTCAAAGAAATCAAAGATGACACAAACAAGTGGAAAAATATCCCATGCTCATGGATTGGATGAATCAACATTGTGAAGATGTCCATCTTACCTAAGGCAATCTACAAATTCAATGCAATACCCATCATTTACCAGCAACATTCTTCTCAGACCTAGAAAAAACAATATAAGAATTAATATAGAAAACACAAACGTCCAAGAATAGCCAGAACAATCCTCAGCAAAAAAACCCCAAGCAGGTGGTATCACATTACCAGACTTCAAACTTTACTATAAAGCTACAATCATCAAAACAGCTTGG
>NW_007082614.1:2879-16983 GCF_000164805.1 Carlito syrichta
TGGGAAACTATGGGGGGGAGGGAGATAGGATTAACAGTAGCAAATATCTGTCTGGGGACGGGGAAACACCTCTTATCAGCAGGGTGCCTGAATAAAACGTAATTGTATCCCTAACTCTTAACTGTACCCCACAATATCATAATAAAAAATATATAAAAAAAAGACAAATGTTGCATGATTCTGCTGACAAGAGGTGCCTAGGATAGGCAGATTTACAGAGACAGAAAGTAGCATAGTGGGTGCCAGGGGCTGAGGGCACTGGGGAATGGGGAGCCCATGTTTAATGGGGCAGAATCTGTCAGGAGTGAAGCTCTTCTAGAGGGGTATAGTGGTGGTAGATACACAGCATTGTGGACATACTTAGCACCACTGAATTGTAAAGGGAGGCCCAAACTTTACCTGAACAATGACCACTTGTATACCTAATCCTGAACTGTACCCCACATCTTTAAAATAAAATTGAAAATTTTATGTAAAATTTTTCACAATAAAAAATAAATGGAATATAATAAAAGGATTTGTACGTATAAGAAATAAAAATCACAAATATAATTCAATTTTTCAAATGTATGGCTTGGATATGGGAGGCATAAATGTAGACAATTAAAATGTCAAGAAGAGAGAAATGTTAAATTTTAAATATGTACTATTTTTTTCTCTACGATAAATCAAAGTTAACCAGGCGTGGTAGCAAGCACCTGCAGTTCCGGCTACTTGGAAGGCTGAGGTGGAAGGATTGCTGGAGCCCGGCTGATTGATGCTGGGGTGGCCGTGAGTGTGCCACTGCACTCCAGCCTGGGCGACAGGGCTCCAACTAAAAAAAAAGAAGTTTTAATATATTATGAAACCAGAAATGTATATGTAAAGTTAGTCTTTAAGCAGGGAGGAAAAATACATAACCAGGAAGCCTAAGGAACAATAAAATAAACTAAAACATTTCAGGAAGTCAAACTACATTTTGTCAACAGTGAGGACAAAATAAACTTAAAACCATGTAAAAGGTAAACAGCAGCTTGAAGGTGTGCGATGAGAAAGAAAATGGAGAACATGTTGCATGTGGGGGCCTTGAGGACAGGAACTGGCTCTGTGGCTATCCCTGCAGGCCCTGCACGCAGGCATCGAGGGAGTGTGGGCACAGCCTGGAGACCCTGCTTTGTCCTGCTCTCCCTCCCATCTCACAAGGACAGTGAAAGCGGCAGCTTTAGCTTGCCCTGCCCTCTTGGAAGCCATTCCTACCCACCAGTAGTTCAAGTTCAAGGATGCCCAGGCTACCCAGTGTCTTCATCAAGGCTCTGGGTTGCCTGTAGGTGCTTTTTCAGGAGAAACCACTCAGGTCGTCAGTGGGTGGGGAAGGGAACCCCATGGTGCACCTATCAGACCTTTCCCTCCCACTCCTCAGAGCACCCCACGGTGTGAGTACCACTGGCACCAACCATTAGCCACGCCTCACTCCCCTGGGCCACAGGCTCTGTCAGGGTCAGGGCTTTCTCCCAGCACCCCATCAGCTGCCCTCCTGCTTCCTAGACCTGCAACCATGAGGTACTCACTTGTTCCTGTGGGTGCATCCCAACCTCCTTGGGCAACTACTTCGAACTCCCCCTCCTCTCTCTGGTTCACATCCCGCTGAGTTAGGATGGCCACAGAGGAGGGACGTTGACTCAGGCTCTGTCCTCCCTCTCATGTGTCCTTCTCTGACCAGAGCTTGAGGCCCCTGTTTAATTTCCTCTGCGTAGACAACAGATGCCTCACCTCAGCATTTTGTTCCTTCAGGTGCTAGGTTAACACCCTAGTCTGCCGCCTGGTCATATATCTTGTGTTTCCTACATAGTTCTTCCTAATATAAGCTACTTATAGCAACAGGATATTAGCAAAATTTTAATTAGGTTGTCCCCAGTACACAAATCTGAACACATCCACACTGATGTTTTATAGTACCAAAAAATAATTCATGAACATTCCCCTATAATGATTCTCCAGTTTAAAATCACTATCTTCCCACTTTAGCTTATGTGTGTTTTTTCCTCCCAGGGTACTGTTAAAAACAAATGAACTCTTGTTCAGATGTGGAAACAAGTCTAATGTCTATCAATAAATGAGTGGATAAATAAAAGGTTATACATCCATACAGTGGTATATTATTCTGCCTTAAAAAGGAATGAGAATCTGACACATGCTGCAACATGGCTGAGCCTTCAAAGCATTACACTAAATAAAATCAGCCAAACACAACTGGACAAATATCATATAGTTCCACTTACGTGAGGTAGTCAGAATAGGAAGCTCATAGAGACAGAAAGTAGAACAGATGATACCAAAGACTGAGAGGAGAAGATGAGGAGTTAATGAGTACAGAGTTTCTGAAATTCTATAAATAGATCATGATGACAATTACACAACATTGTGAATATAATTCATACCGCTGAACTGTTCACTCTAAAATAGTTAATTGTATGTTGTGTATGTCTTACCATAAGGAAAAATTACAAAACACAAGAAGAGGTTGAGGGAGCTCAGACTGGCAGACTTTTCCTGCATGCACCATGTCTTCATTTGTGCACATGTGTATGCCCAGGCAGATGCATGTGCACAGGAAGGCAAAAACAAAAATAAAAAAATTAATTTTAGCTTAATTAGTGTTAGATAAAAGGAATTCTTAATGTCATTACAATGTCATCACGTTCAAAATAAAATCTGATCCTTCAAATCGAACAAGTTACTTACTAGCTGAGGAAAGATGAATGGATGTCTGGAGTCAACAGTCTAGATTTCCTCACCGTGGGGTCCCAGTTACTACCTCTAAAATAATCTTGGATCCTGTCCTCCCTCCTTCCTGCTGTCTGAAAAACCACCAGTCTCCTACACTACACTTGCCCAAAGGTGTCCCTGTACAAAGAACAAATCGGCATCGGGCTATTCCCTGGCAACTCCTGCATTCCCATGGCTGACCTGCCACAGCCCAGGTAAGGCCAGGCCATCTCTCTCTCTCTCTGCCTCTCTCTCTCTCTCTCTGTGTCTCTCTCTCTCTGTCTCTGTCTCTCTCTCTGTCTGTCTCTGTTTCTGTCTCTGTCTCTCTCTCTCTCTCTCTCTCTCACACACACACACACACACACACACACACAAACACACACACACACACACAACCAGCCACATCCTGTCTCTGCAAAAGTCCTGATAACCATTGAAGATTTTGAATTTTAAATTCCTCGGGCAAGTGTCAACATTAGTCATCCTGTTCCCTGGCAAAGGAAGACTTAGCATTCCAAGAAGTGGAGAAGTGGGTTAGGGTTAAAGATGGCACCAACCACTAGACCCTTCATGGCTTCCCAGGCACACAGCTATGCTCCCCATAAAAAAATTCCTCAACATCTTTGTCTTTCAACTCTTGTGAGTTAGAGTGATCTAAACTCTTCTCTCATTTTCCTAATTTTCAAGACAAAATTTGTATAGCATAAAATTAATATTTTAAAGTGTACCACTCTGTGCCATTTGGTACTTTCACAATGTTGTACAAGCACCATTGTATCAAGTCCCAAAACATTTCCCCAGCCCAAAGGGAACCTGTGCACACGGAGCCCTCACGCCTCATGTTCCCTTTCCCCAACCCTGAAATCCTAAAGCTGTCCTTGAAATTTCTTTCAGAATTTCCTCATTTTCATCTCAGATCCCAAGACAGTTTTTCGTACTTATCATACACGTGCACCAGTTTGAAGCTCCAGTTTAACTTCCTGTTACCTTTGGCCCACTATCTGGGTCCAACAACATACTTCCCTCTCATTTCACAAACGTATATACCTTCACTTGTGCAGACTTAAGCCTCTTCTTCGAATTCTTCAGTGTATATGCATTTGGTCCAAGGAATATGAACACCAGGCAGGGCAGCCGGTCCCTCTCACACCCTTGCTGTTAGAGCATCAGCACCTGCCCATGGATGACCAGATAATGGGGGGCGTCGACCAGTAGAGGTCGTGCCTGACTTCCTCTGCCTCATGAGAGGATGGCCACCATGTTGCATTTAAAAGGAATTTGGCCAGGTTTAATACTATTGTGCTAGTATCAATCGTGCAGGCATAATAAGCATTGTATCCACACTTATTTTTAACAAGTGCTTAGGCAATGCTGCTGCAGCTGGGCTAGGGACCACACTTTGAGTAGCAAAGGACTAAGCTACCCCACCTGCGGGGGGCCAGCCCCTGCAGATATTGGGGGTCCCTGGTAGGAAAGATGACGTCAGCTATTCTGTTAGGAGGGATAGATATTAAAAGAAAGAAAGAAAGGGGGGAGAAAGAAAGAGACTGGACTCTGGCTAGTGCAGAAGCCATTTAATGGGACAAACTATAAGCCTTTTATCCTAAATTTTCACAAGTTAAATCACAAGACTTTCATGTGAACACAAAGCCAGGTGGATGAGGGGCATTCCCCACCCACCAGGTGTTTCCTCAAGCATGAGAAAGGACAATCCTAATTAAATCACAAGACTTTCACATGAGCACAAAGCCAGGTGGATGAGGGGTGTCCCCTACCCACCAGGTGTTTCCTCAAGCATGAGGAAGGATGATCCCAAAATTATCTCACTGTTCCTTATGCTTGGTTAATGCTCCTCAAAAGAAATACAACAATTTTAACATCATAATATTCTAATAATCAATAACTTTTAAAACTTATGCATACACAACAACTAATGACTAACTTAAATCCTAATTCTTTTCTATTCTATGCTATTTCTACCTACACTATAGAAACTCTTAATTATAGCTCAAACTACTTCCTAAAGAATATGACCCAGTCCAAAGCACGCACTGGGCCCTTAGGAATGTGGCCCAGCCCAAAGTTCGTGCTGGGCCATTTCTGGTAACTCTAGATAATCGTCTATACTATCTAAAGCTGAAAACAGCTCTCCATATGTATATACTAATTCTACAAATATACTTTTAAATCTTATAAAGAAGCTTGTACCATATAGAAGTCTCCCAAATGTGACCTGAGTTTGAATTATATCTAATACCTAAGCCGAAACTGCAGTTCATGGGAAATAGGAGCAATGAGTTTCTAGAGTTAGCCATGCCTGTCACAGTCACAGAGCCTTCAGCTTAGGTCAACAGAGTTCCTTTTGGCTAAGTGTGCTAAATAGAAAAAGGGAGAAGGGAATGCGGTCAACAGCTCCCAAATGCATCCTGGTGGTCTCGGGGTCCATGGCCCTCCCTGATCCCAAATGCTCAGTGGGCCTCCGTGGCTGGCTCCCAACACCCACCTGCCAGAATAAAAGCAGGACGGAGTGCTTTCTCCCAGTTCAGACATTAGGGAGTTGCTAAAACAACAACAACAACAACAAAAAACCAAGGGAATGTGGAGGGGAGATGGAGGAGGCAAAGGAAACAGGCAAAGAAAATAGCATCCTCGAAGGCCTCAAGCAGAGAGACTCAGTTATTGAAAAGAACTGAAATCACTTGTATGAGGCAGGGGAGTGAGTACTGATGATGGAGCAGGGAAAGACCAAGCCTCAGTCCTGGCTCTGAACTTCCAGGAGAAGAAGCCCAGTGTTCTCTGAGAAGCCTTCCACCAATGAGTGGTTGATAATCTTTGGATATCCCTGTATGGTCAATGACCAGGACATCCTCATTACCTTATATGCCAACGTATCAGTCCTTGCCCCTCCCCTGGTCCCTAGCCACTTTGGAAATGTAACCCCCAGCAGGCCCTAGACCTTGCCTGTCTGGGATTAGTCAATTCATGTTCATTGTTGCTGAATAAATCTTTCAAAGCTATAGGGACCACTGTGGATCTTCCTTGTCCCTGGCACCAACCAGGTGCCACTGAGGAACTCCTTATGAGGAGCACAGACCTCACAGGGTCAGGGGAGCTGGAGGGAGAAGGAACAGGAGACACCTTTCTGAGGCTGGGCCCCAGTTTCCCACCATTCAGTAAGAAGCTGGAAGCACAACTCAGGAAGTCACAGAAGCTTGGCTTAAAGCATGGGGAATAGGAGGGCAGTTTTACATGTGACTTGGATGCTTGAGTGTTCAGGGAAGCACAAGGGAAGCAGGACTGAGGAGGTGGACAGACTGGTGGAGAGAGTCAGGTAAAAGAGAGACCGGCACGGGACCAGACTTGAGGTCTGTGGTCCTGGGTAACAAGGCACCACTGTTTGGAACTACCCCTATGTGCTTGGTAAAGGGTCTTCATGTGGGTGAAATGTGCCAGGAAAGCCAAAAGGCAGAATTGGGACTGCTGTGTCCCGGGCCCTTCAGAGGAGGTCACCTCTGAGCAGGGACACTGACAGGGTAGGGGAGAAACACAAATGCTGCTTAAAGGGCACCTTGATTTCCAGATCAGCTGGGGACTTGACCTCTGGGTTGAAGGGCCCTTGTGAGTGCTTCAAACCACCCATGGGCACACCCAGTGTGGGCAATGAACTAGCTGGGAAAGGAGGCAGTGGCGCAGACACCTACACAGGTTAACTCTTAACTGTGTCCCAGGCTTAAGGGCCGACCAGGTCAAGTCTGAGGTTCCTATGAAAATCTGGCATCTCTGACCATTTGGGGCTAGAGGCTGGGTCCCAAGTGTGGCAGATCTGGGAAACCCACAAATTCAGGGTTCTCCTCACGCACACAGAGAAAGCCTACAGACCCAGACTCCCTTCAGTCTTAGTGGGGCCACATGGCAGGCTCCCAGCCAATAGGATGAGGGTTACAACCCTCCAGGTCTAGCACATGTTAAATCCTGCACTCTCTTGCCAGTCTCCTTCTTTCCCTCTACAGAACCCTGGGGATGGAGTGGAGTGATCATCTTGCTGCATCCCGCCCGTTTGCCTTGTGACTTTGCTGCTCCTCTCACTACAGAGGTGGGTCCATCCCTTTCCTTGAGTCTAGGATGTCAGAGATGTGACACATGCAGGGGCTTGAAAATGAATTTGCTTATTTCTGAAATTACATTAAACCATCCAGGAATGAGCCTGCTGGACAATGAAAGGTCCCTGTTGCCCTGTTACTTCAGTCAGTCCCATGGTGCTTCTTCCATGCCATCTGAGACCAGAGGATCTACCCAGACAAGCCCATCCAAACTACTGACTCAATGACTCATCAATAAAATACATGCTTAATATTGATTTATGGTTTTTTTTAAATGCCACATTATAGAAAAACAAACTAGAGGGAACACAAAAGACTGAGAGGAGTAGAACCCCATACACTATCCTACCACCAAATACACAGGACTCAGATGGGAGCAAGCGATAAGCTTTGATGGTGTCACAGCACCGACAGGCCAGGGTTTGCTGGTTAACAGAGTGGATCCTGTCCTGACTAATACACAAGGAAGGAAGGATATCACAGCCCCCTGCCTGAGTAGACAGAAGGCAGTAGGAAATGAACAGAAGAAACAGTCACTAACCTCATACACATGCTGTAGAAAGACCAGCCCAATTCCTGGAAGCCCACGCTCGGGTAGAGGGCCATGGCAGAGGACTGTATCAAGATGGTGTCAAGGACAATATCACTGTAGCTCCGGTCCCAGGCAAACTGGAGGACAGTCCTGATCAGAGCTTTTACTATCCCCAGACAACGGAACTCAAAGTTCACAAAAAGGTGAAACAGCTGCAACCTCTTCTCCTGCAAAGTGGGATCATCCATGGGCAGAGCTCCTACCATGCCCGCCAGACTCAGCCACCCAGAAGCAGGAGCCACAATCACTCAGGTGGGATTTGGTGGTGTCAGCCATGTCTGTACACAAAATAAAGTCTATATAGCTCTTCCAGGGATGCTTGACAAGGACAGGGAGGAAGGTGAGGCTATACATGAGGACCAGGAACCAGGAGCCAGTGATCAGGAGTAGAACCAGGGCGCACCCAGATAAGAGCATGAGTGTTCAGGGAGGCTTCGCAAAGTGGCACAAGGTGGTGGAGATATGCTCGGCCAGTTCCCTGGAGAGTAAACTCAGGACCCACTTGTGGTCGCTCTTCTGGCATTTGTGGATGTGATAAGGGGCCTTGGGATGGCTTCTGCATCTTAAATCTCAAAATCCACAAGACAGAGCTAGGGGACCTGCATGCCTTGCCTGCAGCCCTGGGGAAGAGAAAAGTCATGTGAGTGTCTTCTCATGGCTCATAGCCTTGCAGGAATAGGGGAGACCTGCTCAAGGCTGTGGCTTTTTGCTTTTGCCCACGAGGAAGCAGGCATCCCACTGGGAGAAGGTAGGGTCAGAAAGATCAGCATTTGATTCCTGGTTCCAACCCTGTCTACCTGTGTGATCCTCAGGAAGGGAGTTCTATACAGATCCCATTTACCTCACTAAGCCTGTTTCTTCAACTATAGAAAAGTGCAAAAGAAAACCTGCCTTCTAGGGTTGTTTTGAGGATCCAACAAAGTACTTCTATAAAACTCTGATAGGAAAAGTACCTTCCCTTCTACCCTCTTTTTCCTTTCCCTGGCTCTCTCAACTTCTTGGTACATTGGGGTGCAGCCTAACCACATGTCCCTAGGCCCTTTGGTCCGTCTCCAGGAACAATCCATTGCAGAAATCATTTGTCCAAACTAAAGTTTCATCAAAGTCTCCTTCTTAACTGGAAGTGTTTAGGTTGCTGAGGTGGCAAAAGAGACAAACACCAAAAAATGCCCCAGCTCTGAGATCCCAGGGAAGGTCCAACTGTCCCCCTATGCTCCCTTACCTGCTATCACAAGAGCCTTGAATGTCCAGGGTGGCCTCAGCTCTCAGCCTCTGCCTGACATCCAGGAGATACTTTCCCAGGTCTGTCCCTCCTCTGGGGAGCGGCTGGATGGTCATCTCATTGACTGCCTCCTGGATGCTTGAACACCAGGATCAAAGAGCTGAGCTATGACCCAGAAGAGAGAACAGTGTGCAATGAGTTGGAGGGAGGGAGGGCTCAGGGTCTGAAACAACCCATTGTCCTCCCCCTTGCAGAAGGCCTGCCACCTCTCTTGCCACGGCAGGTCAGGCCCACAATATCTCCCATGTGGTGCACTCTGTGCTCTTTGAGACCCACTTGGGTCCCTGCACACAGCTGCTAGGAGATGGGAACTGTACCATTACCTTGTGCCTGGTCGTCACTGACCAGATGCCAAGTCTCCTGGCTCAGCAATGAGATCTTTCCCAACTAGGTTTCTCCCTGCCAAGGCTTAACTGGTTCAGGAAAATTCCCGATGCTCTCTCTTCTTGCTTTCTGTGGCATCCTCAAAACACAGCAGACTCATTTTACATTCGGGCTTGTCATCCTTCCCAGGTTTTAGTGTGATTCCTGCATTTCTGTGACTTTCCTGATAAAAACCTGGAATTTCTTTGTCATATCCAAAGATTCATTTATTTGTTGAATGAACAGTGGCCAAGGGCCTGCCATGTGCCAGGTCTGGCCCTTGGCATTAAAATCACCAGATGTTATAGTCTCTGCTTCCACCCCCAGAAGGACACACCTTCTGGGATCAGCATTTGAATCTGAATAATCTTGTTAGGAGGCTGAACTTGACAGTTAGGACTTTCATGTTGAAAATTTGGAAAAGCTACCTAAAATTGGCTAATTCCTATGGCTCGTGAAACTGCCAACTTCAGGAATAGAGATAGGGTGACCCAAGGGTGGGTTTGGCCCTGTGGTTTTCCTGCTATACTCTGCAAAACATCAATTCCTCCCAAGACTAGAGACCTCATAGGATGCAGGATGTAGCAGCTCCAACTGAAGCTGTAGGTATCCTTTCACCAGCAAAGAAGTGAGGACTTATGCCCCAGAATTCCAAGTGTCAGAGAATGTTCACACTGAAGACTAAACTCTGACTTTTTTTCTGTCTTTTCAAATTCTTATCTGAGGGGACTGGAGAGTCATGCTCTACAAATTCTCATTGGATGGATTTTTATTGGCCCTGGTTAATGTGGCTTGCTTTCCAACCTGACTCTGGTATAACATTACATACAGATAAAGAAGGAAACCAAAAGTCACCTCTTTGGGAGACTTGCATCTGTATAGAATCCCCTTCTGGAGGATTCCCAGAGCAGTTAGACACTTGCCATCTATCCTTTCTCAGGGTGGCCACCTGTGAGGCTTATCCACATATCAAGACTTTCTTAAGCCACCCCTTATTTCAACTCAGAATTTCCTTCACTGATTTCAAAATTCCTTAGACAGAGCCTAACTCTTGTTAGGCTTTAATCACAATTACAGCGTGTTTACCTCCCAGGAGTCCATTTGAACCTAATGATAAATCTTATTTGAGTTTTATAGGACTGACGTCAACTCAGAATCCAGTAAATTTGGGTTTTCTCCTGGTCAGCTGATTCCATAGACATAAATCCTGAGGGAATTATATATCAAACTTAAGAATCCCCTGGTCTTTAATGTCTAAATTGTCATAGAAATTGCTTACAACTGACACATTTATTTTTCCCATCACTTATATGTTGTACCGTATATTGGTATTTGAGAGAAAAAAAACAGGTTTTGTTACAGAAGTCATATAATTCTACAATGTCATTTTGTTTTCTGTCCCTCCAAATATGACCCTTTCCCAACTACCAAATGTTACATCCCTTGGGGATAGATACTAGGGGCCAAACTGGGAGAAATCGGGGCTCTAACTGGTTTGAGGGCACACCCAATCTTCTTTTCTGTTTTCACAATCTGAGAGGGAAATAGGATGCCATGTGTTTTCATTAGTTCAGGTATCCTTGTATTATTTTCAATGGTCCCAATGCCTTCTAGTTGAAAACAGATTACTTTGAGCCTCATTCAACTTTGGTGCCTGTGTTTTAAGAATGCAGTGTCTGAGGTCACACTTACCATCTAAAAATTTTCATGAGTATAGGGACCATATACCTTCCATAGGTGTTTGGATTGTGCCTCAGCACCAAGTAGTATAGGACATTGCCTCACAGCTACCTCAGATTCCGTTTATAATAACATGGACATGAGGCCTTGTTGGTTTAGAGTACATGCGTGTTTCCACTTTGGGGTTTGGGAGTATGTTTTCATGGTCTGGCTTCTTCTATCCATTTGATGAGTGCTGCATCATCTTTTAGGGCAGTTTCCCATCCCTTTCCTTCTTCTTGGACTAGCAGTCCTTCCATGTGGCCCATTTTTGAAAGCAAATGTTTTTCTATGAAGTGTCTGTCTTCATTAAGTGTGAATAGAGTTTGCCTCAATATACCTAAGAAGAGAAGGACAAATGAAATTATCCAATATGGAAGTTCAGAGTAGAGGGCAAAGAGGAGCAGAAGGAGAGACAGTGTCTAGTGTTTTCCTGAATTCAGTAGCTAGTTTCTTTAACTCTGAAATGGTCTCAAATGTTTTTTAATATTTCATTCTGAAGTAGTCTGAAATATTTGCTTACTAACCACCTGAAGGGAGAAAAGTTTATAATTGCCTCATTTGGATGATTTTAAGGTTCACCTAAATGATGACCCCTCATTCAATTTCCGTGATCTGGGAACCTAACCTTTTGAAATAATGTCTGAGAAAACCATTTCGGAGATAGCAAAAGCTCACTATTTTGGAAACCTTAGGCCTAATTCATTCTTGGGAAGATTTTCCCATTTGCTCAAATATTTGCAAGGAGAGATGCCGTAATTATAAAACACAACCTGCTGGGTGGCCTAAAGTAGGGATTCTCTCCTTGTTTGTTCCGCTTTTAGAGGATTTAGTTCCATTTCTTCTTTTTTTTATAAAAAGGGAGCAATTGAACAATGGCCTAGGGTTTACTGTGCTGGATAAAAATGTGCTAATCATTGGTAGGACGCCACTGTGTTTCATCACTGAGTTGTTTCTGCCCTCTTACGTGTCCGAGTTTTTCTTTTCAAAGGTCTGTCACTCCAAGAGGTCTCAAAACACAGAGTGATCAGCTCCTATATGTGCTTTGTGGATAATCCTTCTTTTAAATAATTTTGTTAGGGGATTCCTTGTAAGGCCACCTCACATCACTGGGGGTCGTGCCCCCAGACTTCTCTTTAGAGTTGAGAAACTCAGTCCCTCATTTATCTATGAAAATGACGGTTCAATTCCTTGGACAAATGCATAAATAAGGCACTCAAGATTAATTTTTGGTAGAAAGGAAATGAAGAGGCCCCTTTAAAATGCACCTCTGAATAAAAATTGGGATCCCAAACAACACCTTCCTAGGAAAAGAGTAGCTCAGAGTAAGCCAAGGACCATTAGCCAATAGGGAGGTCCAGGATTCAGGAGGATCTACCAGTTCCACCAGAGCAGACACTCAAAGTTAGGCACCTATGCTGCTACTGGAGCTATAGATTCAGGCAACTCCTTCAGGTTGACTGGAGTCTTCTCCTAGCCCCACAGTGGGTACTAGGGGGTATTGATGAAAAAAACTAATTTCTGCAGCATTTATTTAAAGAGGTTTGTTCTGAGACAATATGAATGACCACAACCCAGGGATACACAGTTTCAAGATGTCCAGAGAAAGTACACCTGAGGCAGTCAGTTTATAGTTCAGTTTTATACATTTCAGGGAGGCAGGAATTGAAGGTAAAATCAGAAATTAGTATGAGGGAAGTACATATTGTTTCAGCCCAGAAACACAGGACATCTCAGGGTGGGGGCTTACTGTCGTAGTTGAGTTTTAGGGAGAGTTGATAATAGGTTGAGAGAGTTAAACTGTTGTCTAAGGACTTGAAATCAGTAGAAAAGAATACCTGAGTTAAGATAAGGGGGTTGTGGAGACCATGGTTCTTGCAATGCAGATGAAGTCTCATAGGTGGCAGTCCTCACAGAGAATATTTGGTAAATGGCATTTTTGAGACCTTAAAGGTGCAAGCTCTCAGTGACTCTCTCCTAGATCCAGGCAAGGCCTCAAAGGGAGGCCTGGTTGCACTCATGGGGATTCTGTACAGTTGCAAATTTCCTTCACAAAACACAGCCTTGCAGGGTCATTTCAATCTGTTGTTCCTATGGCAGCCATTTCTAAATAAGCCAAAAAGATATATTTTGGAGTAAAATATTTTTATTTCCTTCAGTATATGCTATCCGTCATACGATACTACACCAGAGTCAAATTGGAAAGTAAGTCACATTATACCTGGTTAATAAAAACCTGTCTAAAATGATTTTATGGCTTGTAGGGCATGACTTCCCAGTCCTCTTTGACAGAAATTTGGGCAAGAAGGAAAAAAAAAAGATCGGAATTCAGTACTCACTTCTTCTAAAATTAGTGAGAAATTGACTTGGATTTCAGATGTCATAAAATTACGATGTCTTTTTTTAGTCTCTTCCTAATTCTGTCCCCCTCTCCCTTCATCACAGCAATTCACCTCATCCTACTGCCTTTCCCATAATAATCTCAACAAAAGAGGTGTGGAGTGGGGTTCTGGAGTTTTGCACTGTGGCCTTATCTCTTTTGCTAATCTACTCATATTTACGTGGGTGAGCATCGTAGGCTGTGATCAGTACCCACTGCCCAACCCCTTCTTAATGCGGGGCTCCCCCACTGTGGGCAGACTCCCTATCACTCACCCCCTCAGCGCCTGGGTTCCCAGTAGTTATCGATCTCTACTGGAATGTCAGGATCCTTGAAATAGGACCCCTTTGTAATATAATTCCAAAGTGAATCTGGCTGTGAAATGCCCATCTAGTTCTCAAAAAAAAGTGAATGAGTCCCCACATAAACATTCTCTGAAACTCAGAATGCAAGGGCATAAGCCTTTACCTTTCTGCTGAGCAAGGAACACATACAGTTTTAACAGGATGTAGTTTCAAACATTCTACATTCTGTGAGGTCACCAGTATTGGGAAAAGTCTCATGCTCTGCGGAGTATAGAAGAAAAAACACAGGGTCAAACCCGCTCTCGGGTCACCCTAGCTCTCTTCCTGGTCTCAAGAGCTACTAGTTCACCTCTGGGAGTTACCCAATTTTAGGTAGCTTTTCCATACTTGCAGCATAAAAGTCCAAACTGTTAAGTTCAGCCTCCTAACAGTTATTCTGGATTTGATGTCTCTTCCACTGCCTTGTTCCCAGAGCCCCATCAGGTATGTCCTCCTGAGGGTGGCAGGGATGCTTCCAACATCCAGTGATTTTTTTTTTTTTGAATTGGAGTCTCACTCGGTCGCCCAGACTGGAGTGCAGTGGCCACTCCCAGCCACCACAGCCTCGCTGCTGGGCTC
>NW_007082614.1:17180-48104 GCF_000164805.1 Carlito syrichta
TCACCTCAGCCTCCCAAAGGCGCGGGATTACAGGCTGAGCCACCGAGCCCGGCACATCCAGTGATTTTAATGCCAAGTGAGGCCTGGCACATGGCAAGCCCTTGGCCAGTGTTTGTTGAACAATATGATGAACCTTTTAAGTATGACAAAGAAAATCCAGGCTTCTATCAAGAAAACCACAAAAATGCCTAAGTTATACTAAAACCTGGAAAGGGTGACATGTCTGAATGTAAACTGTGTCCATTGTGTTTTGAGAATGTCATAGAAAGCACGAGGCACACAGGGAGAGAGGGCACCGGGACAGACCAGGGACTTCTTGACCTTCACTTGACTATTAGATTCCTTACTGTTTATCATCAGTGAGACTCCATTATTAACACTAAACTGTACTCTGAAGCCCTCTGTTCACCTATATTGATTTCCAGGTCAACTTTATCTTATATTGAAATATTGTAGAAAATGTTAAAATGTTCTGAGAACAATTGAATAATTACTCATAGACTCACCATCCAGAATGATGTTAGTTAGATTGACCTGGAGGTGTCATTGCATACCAAAACTTTAGAATCTCAGCAATCTCCACCTACCAGCCCTGGATGACAGCTCCTAGCTCCCAGAGTCTGGTTTCCACTGAGGAAGCCTACAGGCCTGTAGAGGAGGGAAGTCTTGTTGTTTCCAAATCCGGTTTCTCAACAGCATCCCCATAGATACTCTCGGAGGAACTCTGGTCATCATCTTTGACCTTTTCATTGTCCTCATCCCATGTGAGTCATTCTAATTCCTGCCATTTTCAGCTCCAGATGCAACCTTCCCTTGGTCCAGATCTCACTCTCTTTATCAACTCACTCTGGTCAAAACACAGCTCTCTCATGGGCCACTGCTAGCTCGCCTGGCTCCTTTGTAAACACAGAACAAGGTACCCCCTCAAGCAATGCAGCCACTGGACACACAGTTCAGTGGGTAAGCAGAGCCTTTGTGCACATAAGAAAAAGATGCCTTTTCCTTTGGCCTGAAGCAACTCTGTGACATGGCTTGTGAATTGGCTGACAAATTCAGGCTTGATTTTAACTCCTAAGAGACCTTCTTGGCCATGCTGTCCTGTGTAGTTAGCATCCTGCATCTCTCTATTGGGGACCCTTCTATCCCGTGGATACCACACTATCCTCCAGTGGATATCTACTTCCATTCTTGCTCCTCAGACTTTTTTTTGGTCTTTCAAACATTGCTTATTTTATTATAAAGAAACATCATTCTCTGAAAATTAAAAGCTCTGGTTGAGAACATCAAATTATTTCTAATAGTCACTAACAGAATACAAAAGTAAAAGCAATTTTATTACTATACATTGAAACATAAATCACATTTAAGAACTAACACAGAAACAACAGGCTCATTTCTCATCCTTAAGCTATTTCTCTTCACTGGTTTCTTCCATTTCAAATGTGAATGGTTTGTCATAACCCATTAGATGGTCAGAGTCTTCAGGGTTTGGAAAGAGCATGGGATTAACTAACAGTGATTTTGTTTTAGCATAAAAAGTGGTAAACATATGTGTGCTGTGTGGAATCTTCACATCATTCTGGTGAAACACTACTCGTTTCTGAAAACACAATATTATAAGTAATGGCTTTATACGTGTCTGTTGTGGCCTCATGGCACAACCGAATGACATAGCCTTTTGTAATAAAGTGAAGCAGCGCTGGGGTGAACACTGTAAAGCTTCCTATGATGCCATAAAATAAGCTTTGCAAAGGTAGACTTCCAAATATAGTATTGTTTTGTGCAAAAATGTATGGCAGAAATGCAAGGCTGATCACACTTGTAGAATAAGAGAAATATTTCACACCAAATACTGCTCGGACTAGATTGCCAGTATATATCAGCCTTCCATCTTCTGATCTGTCAAGGTGTATACGTAAGAATTCAATACATTTCCAACAAACAGGTATCTGCGCTCGCCCGGGATGCCAGAGGAGGGATGTGGCTCCCCACAGCCCCGCGTGTCTGCGCCTGGGACCTTTGAGAGTGGCGGCCGCCCATTTCTCAGATCTATTTACTAGGTGCAGCCTGAGTGATGCACACACCCCCACACACACCCCATACTCATGAGTGGCCTCCCCTTGCTCTTGGATTAGAGTCCAAACTACCTTACCTGCATGGCCAGATCCCTGCCGCCTCCCTGGGTAGCCATGTTGACCATTTTCCCAGAAGGTTTGCCTTTATCCTTCCTCAGATCTCAGCCGTCTGTTCCTCAGCCTGAAATACTCCCCTCACTCTGCCTTGCTCAGGGCTAGCTACACACTTCCCACGTGTCCTCCCTGGAAGACCTCATGATCCTCTCCAGGAGCAGCAAGTGCCTCTCTGCCCCACCCGCCTCTTCACAGCTGTGGGAGTTGTGCACCTGTCTCTCAGACCCCCAACAGTTCCCCAAGGAGCTCCTAAATGGGAGGACCCATGTCTGCCTGCTTCTCTGCTTAGTCCCAGGTGCCCAAATGGCACCATGCCCACAATAAGCACTGGCTGAATATCACAATAAATGCCTGCTTACACTTGTAACCCGGCTGCAGGGGGCACCGAGCATATAAAGCCAGGGGTCTACCTGGTCTGGGAGGTTGGGGCATGTGGGGAGGGGAGTGAGCTAATTTGATAGCAGGTAAGTTCCATGGAAAAGGGGTTTTCTGTTTTGTTTAGCTTTTGAGTGTTTAGTTACTGATACAATCTCAGTGGGAGGTGTTGAACATCTGTTATGGAACAGACTTTGACCAACAACCAGAACACGCACCACCCAAACACCATGCCATCCCTTTCAGCTGTACGTCAATGTTGGTTGTACCCTGGGCACAAGATGTGCATGATACACAATCGCTGAGTGAAGGAATGAGTGGAGGTGAAGACTGGTGAGAAAGTGCAAAGGACTGCCAACAATTTTTCCTGAACCAGGTAAAGTCTCGGCAGGGAGAAGCCTAGTTGTGAAGGATCTTGTTGCTGAGCCAGGGGACTTGACCTCTGGGTGGTGTTGACCGAGCACGGAGTGGACGACATAGTTTCCAGCTCCTTGCAGCTGTGTTCAGGGACCAGGGTGGATCTCAGAGAGCACTGAGTATGCCAGGTGGGAAATGCTCTGGACCTGACCCCCAAAGCAAGAGAGGGGACGGGCCTTTCACAAGGGTGAGGACCCTGGGCTATTCCAGATCCTGGGTCTCTTCCCCGCTCTGCCCCAGGCTCATTGCAGGTGACCATGAAGGGAAATGCACACTGTTCTCTTCTGGGTCATAACCTAGCTCTTTGACCCAGGCATTCATGATTTTCAAGCATCCAGGAGCAAGCCAATAAGATGGCCACACTGCTGCTCCCCAAGGGTGGGACAGACTCAGGACAGAATCTCCTGATGCCCGCCAGAGGCCAAGAATGGGGCCACCCTGGACACTCGAGGCTCTTGTGGTAGCAGGTGAGGGTACATGGGGGGAAGTCAGTGACCTGAGTTGGACCTTCCTCGGGATCTCAAGGCTGGTCCATTTTTGGTGTTTGACTCTTTTCCATCTTCAGCAACCTAAATATTTCCAATCAAGAGGGATGGAGACTGATGAAACTTCTCTTGCTCACAGGAGTCCTGCAAAGTATGGTTTCTGGAGAGGTACCTAAAGGCAGGGGACATGTGGTCTGGCTGCGGCAGGTGCCACCCAGTGTACTAAGAAGCTGAGAGAGCCAGGAAAAGGGGAAAGAGGGCAGAGGCCAAGATACTTTACCTATCAGTGATTTATAGAGGTACTTTATTAGATTTTTCAAAACAACCCTAAAAGGCAAGGGTTTTTTGGGGTTTTTCCCACTGTTCGACAGATGAAGAAACAGAAGTTCACAGAGGTGAGGTAGCATGCCCAAAGTCACACAGCTAGACAGGGATGGAACCAGGATCCAAACTCTGGTCTTTCTGATCCTACCTTCTCCCAGTGGGTTGCCAGCTTCCTCATGGGGAAAAGCAGAAAGACACAGCCTTGAGCAGGTCTCCCCCATTCCTGTGAGGTGTGAGCCACAGGGGCGCTTATGTGGCTCCCTCTCTCTCCCTAGGGCTGCTGGCAAGGCATTCAGGTCCTCTAGCTCTCTCTTGTGGACTTTGAGATTTCAGGTGCAGAAGCCACCCCATGGCTCCTTATCACATTCACAAATACTGGGAGAGTGACCACAAGTGGGCCCTGGCCTTGTTCTCTAGGAGGCTGGCCCAGCACATCCCCACCATCTTCCGCCACTTGCTGAAGTTGCCCTAAACCTCTATGCCTTTACTTGGGAAGACTCTGGCACTACTCCTGGTCTCTGGCTCCTGGCTCCTGGTCCTCGTGTTCAGCCTCATCCTCTTCCCTGTCCTGTGGTTCCTTGCCAAATGTCTATGGATGGAGTATGAAGACATGAGTTTGGCGACAGACATGACTGACATCACCAAATCTTGCCTGAGTGAGTGTGACTCCTGCTTCTGGCTGACTGAGTCTGAAGAGCAGGAGGTGGGCATGGTAGGAACTCTGCCTGTGGATGATCCCTCCTTGTGGGAGAAGAGGTTGCAGCTGTTTCACGTTTTTGTGGACTTTGAGCACCATCGTCTGGAGATAGCAAAAACCCTGGTCAGGACCATCCTCTAGTTTGCCCAGGACCAGAGCTACAGTGAAGTTGTCCTTGACACTAGCTTGATGCGGTTTTCTGCCCAGATCCTCTACCAGGGTATGGGCTTCTAGGAGACAAGCCAGTCCTTCTAAAGCAGGAGCATGAGGCTAGTGGCTGTTTCTTCAGTTCATTTCCTCTACCAGCTCCCATCTGCTGAGACAGGGGCCTGTGATCTCCTTCCTTGAGTATCAGTCAGGACAGGATCCACTCTGCTGTAGCAACAAGTGAACCCCAGACTTTCAGTGCTGTGACATGACAAAACCTTATTGCTTGTTCTCATCTGAGTCCTAGGTGTTTGATGATAGAGTAGGGTATGGGTTCTACTCCTCGCAGTCTTTTGGGTTCCCTCAATTTCATTTTTCTTGTGAGATGATAATGTGGTATTAAAAAAACCACCTCAGGTCAGGTTTGGTGACTCAGCCTGTAATCCAGCACTTTGGGAAGCTGAGGCGAATGGATTGCCTGAGACTGCGGGTTTGAGACCAACCCGGGCAACTTGGTAAGACCTCGCCAATAAATTTTAAAAAATTACCTGGGCATGGTAGCATGCACCTATAGTTCTGATTACTTGGAAGGCTGAGGTGGAAGGATCGCTGGAGACCACCAGGTAGATGCTGGGGTGGCCATGAGCATACCACTGCACTTCAGCCTGGACGATGGAGTGAGACTTCAAAACAGAAACAAAAACTAAAAAAAAACCTCATGAAAGTATTTAGTTCATCAGTCTTTGGGTCTGAAATTTCAACCGGGCTTGTCTGGGCAGCTCCTCTAATCTTAGATGGCACTGAAGAAATACCGTGGAGCTGGCTGAAGTGATAGAGCAATGAGGCCCTTTCATTGCTTGGCAGGCTAGCTCAGGCTTGGTTTTAACGTCATTGTGAGAAGCCAAGCCAGAAATAAGCAAATGTGTCTTCAAGCCCCTGTAGGTGTCACATCTCTGCCATCCGAGACTCAGTAGAGAGCAGGACCTGTCTCTTTAGTGAGAGGAGCCACATGGCATAGAATGTGGTCACTGGAGAAGAATCAGGATCAGCGAGATGATCAATCCACTCTAGCCCCAGGTGTCTGCAGAGGGGAAGAAGGTGGCTGGTGACAGAATGTGATATTTAACTTGGGCTAGACCTGGAAGTGGTATAACCCTTGTCCTATAGGCCAGAACCCAGCCACATGGCCCCAGCGGGTTGAAGGAAGCAGGCCTGAAGTCTTCCACTCCTGCATAGGAAAAGGTCATTGGCTATGTGGGATTCCCAGACCTGCCACACTTGGATCCCAACCTTGGCCCCAAATGCTCAGATACCACAGGTTTTCATAAGTTCCTGAGGCTTGACCAGGTCAGCCCTTAAACCTGGAACTTAAATGATGAGTTGAGACTTGGCCTGTGGTAGGTGTTTGCAGCACTGACCCCCTTCCCAGCTAGTTCATCACCAATACTAGGTGAGCCCATGATTGGTCTGGACCCACTAGGTTCTCCTAACCCAGAGCTAAGTTCCTGGCTGATCTAGAAATCTAGGTGCCCTTTCAGTTCGTGTGACACACAGGCAGCATTTGTGGTTCTCTCCTACCCTGTCAGTGTCTCCACTCACAGCTGACCTCCTCTGAAGGACTCAGGACACACCAGGCCCAATCCGCCTTCTGGCTTTACAGGCAAATTTCAAGCACTTGGGATAGTTCTAAACATTAGTGCCTTGTTGTCCAGGACCACAGGCCTCAAGTCTGGTCCCATGCTGGTCTCTCTTTTCCCCGGCTTTGGTTGCACACACTTCTCTCTGCCAGGCTATCCACCTTCTCAGGCCTGCCTCCCTTGTGCTTCTCTGAAAACTCAACCACCCAAGTCATTTGTCAAACTGCCCTCCCATTCTGCATGTTTTAAACCAAGCTTCTATGACTTCCTGAGTTGTGCTTCCAGATTCTTACTGAATGGTGGGAACCCAGGTCCTGGCCTCATAGAAGCCTCTCCTGCTCCTTCTTCCACCAGCTCCCCTGACCTGTAAGGTCTGTCCCCCTCACAAAGAGCTCTCCAGTGGCACCAGGCTGGGGTCAGAAACAAGGGAGGTCCACCGTGGTCCCCATAGCTTTGATATATTTATTCAGTATCAATGACATGACTTGACTCATCCCAGACAGGCAAGGTCCAGGGCCTGTGGGGGGTTGCTTGTCGGAGGCGGCTAGAGACTAGGCGATCTGTAAGTCCTGTGGTAGTCTCTATGGTGATGGGGGATGTCCTGGGCACCAACCATAAAAAGACATCAAGGGAACTCCAACCCACTCGTTGGTGGAGGGCTTCCCAGAGGGGACAGGGCTTTCACTCCGGGAAATTCAGAATTGATGCTATGCCTTGACTTACCTCTGCTCCACCCTCTGCACTCACTCCCCAGCCTCAAGGAGTTGATTCTTGTTCTTCAATAACTGAGTTGCTTATTCTGTTCGTGTTCCCTGGACCACTGCCAATAGAGTTGCAAGAACTTTCCTGAAGGATTCAGAGAAGAGGCCTAAATCTGTACATGTGAAGACATTTGTGTTTGTGAATTGGGGGGAAGTTATTGTTGGACCATATAGCAGGCCAAGGGTGACAGGAAGTTAAACTGGACCTTCAGACTGAGGAACTTGTTATGATAGGTAAGAAAAACTGTCTTGGGATCTGAGATGAAAATGAGGAAATTCTGAAGGAGGTAGCAAGGACAGCTTTTGGATTTCAGGATTGGGGGGAAGGAAACATGAGGAGTGATAGCTCAGTGCGTACAGGTTCCCTTTGGGATGGGGAAGATGTTTTGGGACTTGATACAGTAGTGCTTGCACAACTTTGTGAATATACCATATGGCACACTTAAAAATAGTTATTTTTATGTTATGCAAATTTCATCTAGAGAAATTAAGGGAAAAAAGGAAGGGTTTAGATGGCTCTACAACTCATGAGGAGTATGTACATAAAGAGCTGGAGAGCAAAGATGTTGGGTTTTTATGGAGCATGTTGCTGCTGTGCCTTGTCAGCCCTCATGGATTTAGTGAATGGTGCCATCTTTAACCCAGCCCACTTCTTGACAGGGACTCCAAGTCCTCTTCTGCCAGGGAGCAAGATGACTGATGATGACACTTGCCTGAGGAACCTAAAAGTCAAAGTCTGCATCTATTGGCAAAACTTTAGCAGAGATATGATGTGGCTGATTGCATCTGTGTATGTGGGGGGGTCGGGGTTGGGAGGGGAGGGGAGGGGAGAAGAGGAGATGAGAGGAGAGGGGACAGAGAGGGAAAGGAAGAGATGGCCTGGCTTGATCTGTGGCAGTGGCAATGAATCGGGTTGACCACGGGGATGCAGGAATTGCCAGGAAATGGCCCAATGCTGAATCATGTTTTGCACAGGGACCCCTTTGGGCAAGTGTAATGTAGGAGACTGGTGGTTTTCCAGAGAGCGGGAAGGATAAGATCCAAGAAATAATTTTAGAGATCAGTGACTAGGATCCAGCAATGAGAAAACCTAGCCTGTTGATGCCAAACTTCTTTTCATCTTTCTTCAGCTAAGAGGTAACTTGTTCAATTTGAAGGATGAGACTTTATTCTGAACGTGGTAACATTGGAATGACATTAAGAATTTATTTGGTCGGGCTCGATGACTCAGCCTGTAATCCCAGCACTGTGGATTGCCTGAGCCCATGGGCTTGAGACCAGCCTGGGAACCTTGGCAAGACCTCGTCTCTACAATTAATAAAAAGTTAACCAGGCATGGTATCACATGCCTGTAGTTCCAGCTACTTGGAAGGCTGAGGTGGAAGGATCACCAGAGCCCAACAGGGTGATGCTGGGGTGGCCATGAGTGTGCCACTGCACTGCAGCCTGGGCAACGGAGTAAAACTCCAACTAGAATAAAATGTATTTGGCCAGGCAATGTGGCTCAAACCTGTAATCCCAGCATTTTGGGAGGCTGAGGTGAGAGGATTGCCTGAGGCTGTGGGTTCGAGACCAGCCTGGGCAACATGGTGAGACCTCATCTCTACAACAAATCAAAAAAATTAGCTGGGCATGGTAGCACATGCCCGTAGTTCTGGCTACTTGGAAGGCTGAGGTGGGAGGATCACCAGAGCCGAGTAGGTCGATGCTGGGGTGGCTGTGAGCATCACTCCAGCCTGGGCAATGGAATAAGACTCTTTCACACACATACACACAAAAAATTTATTTTAGTGACTTACAGACAAGATGGCAATGGAACAGACTGTGAGAGTTTCTGCAAGAGCGAGTGTCCATAAAGACTCTCTGTGTGAGTGGATGTGTGCCAGTGGGTGAGTGAAAGTCTGTCTGAGGGAAGACTTGGGTTCATGCACCTGGGGCTGTCCTCTGGAGGTAACTGCAGCCCCCCACCACCCTGAGATTGGAGACCCAGTCGTGTAGGATCATCTGCCATTCTCAGGGCTCTCAAGAGGAGACAACAGAGAACAACCGCCCCTCAGCACAGGCACTCAGCCCACACCATCACCTGCAGTCACAGACCTGGCACAGGAAGGCAGGTAACCTGGAATAAAGCTCCAACGCCAGTGACAGGATGCCCATGGGTGCCATCTTCTCAGTGCTGAACCAGGCAGTGACTTGCATTTCCCCACCCAGCTCTGCCCAGCCTCCATCTTGGGACCCAGAGGCTATTATCTTATCAGACTTGGAGAGATAGATGCCTCTCCTCCACACTGGAATAGGCACCGGCATGTCACATCTGAGTGGAAGACTTGACAGTGGCAGCAGCAGCGAGTAGGGTGAGTCCAGATCTGATCTATTCTTCTCCTGCAGTAGTCCATGGGACATCTGACCCATGCTGAGAGCAACCTTATCTGACCCATGCTGAGAGCGGAGGGGAGGGGCTGGAGACCAGAGCCACTCCCTAGGGTGGAAGCCTAAAAGGAACCTGGGCTCACAGAAACTACCAGAGAGTGTGTTGTTTTTTTCTTGTTTGTCTTTTGTTTTAGTTTTAGCTTTTCTTCTTCTCTCTTTCTGTTTTTGTTTACATTTTTGTACCTGCTTTGTTTCTGTAGTTTAATTTTTTAAAATTTATTTGTTTATTATAAAGATATGGGGTACAATTCAGGGTTAGGTATACAAACATTGATCATGCAGGTACCCTTGTTGACGAATTATGCCCTTCCTACCCCTAGCAGTTTTCCTCAACTGCCTAATTTTTTTTTTAGATTCTCTGTTTATGTATGGGTATTTCTGAAGGGGAGTAACTAACAGGGGTTTTTGTTTGTTTTTTTGTATGGCTGTATGCATGTTTTTTCTTTTCCTGCCTTTGTATTTGTTTATTCATTAGTTGGTATGCCTGTCTGTTTTCCCACTTCTTCTTCTTTCTCTCAACCTCCCTTTCATCTTCCTCTTTCCTTTTTCTATTTTTTAAAATCTCATTTTGCTTTCAGGGGGCCAGCAGACACCTCCGCTGCATGAACAGATTGTAAGTGAGTGGGAAGTGGGTTCCAGGGGGCCCACACACCTGCTACTAGGATCTACAGATTGCTTCTAAATCACAGCTCCTCCCTCAATTAAATCTCAAAACTGTAAAAAGCACACACCTAGTCCAGATTCAGAATTGAACAAAACCAGAGGATCTACATAAGGAAGAATAGGAGACTGGACAAACAGAAATTAAAGCTATCCCCCATTACTGAACAACAGAATTAAAGAAGAGGAAAAAAAGGGGGAGGGGGAGAAAATGTACACAAATGAAGAAAAACTAAAGGAAGATACTAGTCTCTCACAGACACCTGGGAGGTCAGCCACTGAGAATACAAACTCCAGAACTCAAACAATGAAGAACCCACAGAATGACTGGTCTCAAATGCAAGCCCATATATTAAGATATTAATAGAGAGAATAAATAGAAATGAGGAGAGACAAAAGGAAAGAATGAAGAAGTTGATAACTGAGATAATAACAATAAAGAATACAGTGAATGAAATAAACAACAAACTGATAAGCATGGAAAGCAGTATTAACCAAGCAGAAGAAAGAATCTCAGAGCTTGAGGACCAAAATATGGAATTAACCCAAACTGTTAAATAAAAAGAAGTTTAAAAAGACAGAACAAAACCACCAAGATATGAGTGATTATTTCAAGAGGCCAAACCTAAGAGTAATTGGAATCCTTGAGGCAGGTAGAGAGACAGAGACCACCCTGAAACAAACATTCCATGAAATTATCCAAAAAACTTCCCTCATCTCATCAGTGATGCAACCATTCAAACACAAGAGATTCAGAGAACCCCTGCAAGACAAAAAAATGAGAGAACCAACTCCCAGACAAATAGTAATTTGCCTACACAAAGTAGGTATAAAAGAAAATAATCCTAAAGGCAGAAAGAGAGAAAGGTCAGACTTCCTACTGGAGAAGATCAATTAGAATAGCAGCAGACTTACCTACAGAAACTCTTCAGGCTAGGAGAGCTTGGAGCCCAATCTTCAAAGTTCTCAAAGATAAACAATTTCAACAAAGTATTACCTACCCAGATAAGTTTCATCAGTGATGGAGAATTAAAATCCTTCCCAGACATTCAATCCCTAAGAGTTTACATTGCCTCCAGACCTGCTCTACAAGAAACACTTGTGAAAGTATTAAACACAGAAGAAAGAAAAAAAAGAATGACAATGCCCTTCCCAAGGATGCAGGAAAAAGATTAAAAACACACATGAATAAACCCCAAAATCAAAAGAAGACAATAAACAAATAGTAGCAGCAACAACAAACTCTATAAGAACCTCATGACAGGGATAAACTCCCACATCTCAATAATTATCCTGAATGTGAATGGACTAAATGCACCACTGAAAAGACATAGAATGGCAAATAGGATAAAATATTATGAGACATACAATAAAATATTGTCTCCAAGAACTCATCTCACCAGAAAGGACACTCATAGACTCAAAGTAAGAGGATGGGAAACAAATTTCAGATGAGTGGAACACAAAAGAAAGCAGGACTCATGATCTTAGTATCAGACAAAATACCCTTTAAGCTATCAAAAATTTAAAAAGATACAGAAGGTCACTACATAATGATAAAAGTTTCAATCTTCAACAAGAAATATCCATGCTAAACATATATGCACCCAACACAGGAGCACCAACTTTCATAAAGCAGTTTCTAGGTAAACTAAAAAAAGATATTGATGCTAATACTATCACAACTGGGGACTTAAACACCCCCACTAACAACCCTAGACCGATCATCAAGACAAAAAGTCAACAAGGAGTGCGGGGGTCCCACCCCGAAAGGGTCGTGAGATTTCCTGAAGGAGAGATGGATAGGCGAAAGACGAAAACATTATACCTGGACACCTGCTTCCTGAACAGATTACAATTTAATGTTAGTTAACACAGAGCTTTTATACCATTCGTAAAGGGGCAAGACAAAGAAAATTCCTTCACGTACATATCCTCTACAAGTTACCACCATGTAGTGGTCTTAGCAACAAACAAGCCAAGAACCCTGTAAACATTCAGACAATGAGTCTTATTCATAAGGCCAAAGATGATAGTGTTAGTCCAAAGTCCCGAATTACAGTCCTTGAACTGTCTCCAGAAAGTTTAGCAGTAGTCTTCCTTCTGGGGCTTTATGACCTTCAGAGCTTGTAATTGCCTTTCTTGTTCAGGTGTCTCCATTACTTTTCTCTTATCCTGCAGTATTTGTTTCTAAAGAAAACTCAAAAGAAGCTTTTAGTAATGTTTCCCAGGCCCCCAAGGTTGCTTTCTGTCTTTAGCTAAGTTATCATAAAAGTGTCTGATTAGTATATTATGAGTTCAGTGAAAACCCACTCTATAAATGTTAACTTAGAATTTTAACTATTGAATTAAGTAAAAACCTTAACGATTAATCTTTATCCTAAGTCAGTGAAAACAGTGTTATAAATCACCCACATAACTCCTATATAAGTGTTAGAACTTATAATGAATTCATAATGAACTTACTATAAACTTGTGCTTCTAAAAAACCTTATGTCTAAACACTAAACTACATAATTCTAAATCAAATAAGGAGTGAGTATACTTATACCATTTATTACTTAAGCAATATCTAGTAACTTATAACCAAGTGAAAGAAAGCATTCTTGATGTGCTTCAGAGTTTAACCCTTGCATATGTTAGAAAAGGCCAAGTGGCATAGTGGGAAAATGGAAAAATGAACCATGACATTCTCAGGTTAGCTGTGAATACTTCGCGTAAACATGCCATTTTCTTCTTCCACAACTGCACAGAATTTCTTCAGCCATACCAACAGCAAGGATGGAAGATAGAAGGACCTCAGCTTCCCGGACTCACTTTGTGGCTGGGGGTCCTCAGCGCACCTGGACTTTGTCAATCAGGCGGGCCTTCAAGGCTGGCTCCCAACAAAGGAGATTCAGAACCTTGACCAAATAGACTTAATTGATACCTACGGAACACTCCACCCAACAACCAGGGAATATACATTCTATTCATCATCACATGGAACATACTCTAAGATCGACCACATACTCAGCCATATATCAAGCATAAATAAATTACATAAGATTTAAATTCTGTCATGCACCTTCTTGACCACAGTGGAATACAAATTAATATCAACACCAACAAAGATCCCCCCAAAACCACAAAGATATGGATACTAAACACCATGATGCTAAACAACTCCTGGGTCAACATGGAAATCAAAACAGAGGTTAAAAGATACCTGGAAACAAAGGAAAACGAAGAAGCATCTTACCAAAATATCTAGGTTGCCATGAAAGCAGTCCTAAAAGGGGAATTAATATCTCTATAAACACACATGAAGAAAATGGAAAGATCACAAGTTAACAGCCTAACAAATCACCTAAGGAAGCTGGAAAAGCAAGACCACCAAAACCCTAACTTCAGCAGAAGAATTCAGATCACCAAAATAAAAGCCCAAATTCAAGACATAGAAGACAAAAATATAATACAAAAAAAAAAAAAATCCATGAAACCAAAAGCTGATTTTCTTAAAGGACAAACAAGATTGATGGACCCCTTGCTAGACTAACCAAGAAAAAGAGAGGAAAAGTCCAAATAAACACAATCAGAAATGCAAGAGATGAAGTCACAACTGACTCCAAAGAAATACAAAAGATTATCAGAGATTAGTATATATATCTGTAAGGAAACAAACTCAAAAACCTGAATGAAATGGAGGACTTTCTGGTATCACACAGCCTCCCCAGGTTGTAACAAGAAGAAATCAAGAACCTAAATAGACAAATAACAACCCAGGGAATCGACAATGTCATAAGAAAACCACCTATAAAAAAACAAAACAAAACAAAACTCTGGACCAGAGGGCTTTCCAGCAGAATTCTACAAAACATACCAATCCTATTGGAACTATTCCTGGCAATTGAGAAAGATGGAACTCTCCCCAAATCATTTTATGAAGCTAACAACACACTGATATCCAAACCAAGTAAAGATCCAACAAAGAAAGAGAATTACAAGCCAATATCTTTGATGAACACAGATGCTAAAATTCTCAACATAATTATAGCAAACTGGATCCAAAAACACATCTCAAAAATCATCCACCATGACCAAGCAGGCTTCACCCTGATCCACAAGACCATAAATGTAATTAAATATATCAACAGATATAAAGACAAAAACCACATGATTAATCATTAGATGTGGAAAAAGTTTTTGACAAAATATAGCATCCCTTCTTGATTAAAAAAAAACAAACAAACCCCTCAAACATTTAGGCATAGATGGAACATACCTCAAAATAGTAAGAGCCATCTATGAGAAACCCACAGCCAACATACTGCTAAAAGACCGAAATTGGAACAATTTCCTGTGAACACCAGAACAAAACAAGGATGCCCACTCTCACCTCTTCTGTTCAACACAGTATTGGAAGACCTAGCTAGAACAATCAGACAAAAGAAAATCAGGGGTATTCAAATAGGAAAAGAGGAAGTTATTCCTTTTTGTGGACAATATGATTCTATACCTTGAAAACCTAAGAGAATCTGTCAAACACCTCCTTGCACTGATAAAGGACTTTCGCAAAGTCTCAGTGTATAAAATAAATGTGTAAAAGACAGTTGCATTTCTATACACTAACAAAAAACAGAAACCCAAATAAAAAGCACAATCCCATTCACAATAGCCACAAAAAAGAAAGAAAGGAAGAAAGAAAGAAAGAAAGAAATATCTTGCCATCTTCCTAACCAGAGGCAAGAAAGACCTTTACAATGAAAACTATAAAACACAGCTCAATGAAATCAAAGATGACACAAACAAATGGAAAAATATTCCATGCTCATGGATTGGAAGAAACAACATTGTTAAGATGTCCATCCTACCAAAGGCAATCTACAGATTTAATGTAATACCCATTAAATTACCAGCAGCATTCTTCTCAGACCTGGAAACAACAACACAGGAATTCATATAGAAACATAAATGACCACAAACAGCCCCATTATCAAGTGGGCCAAAGATATGAATAGATATTTCTCAAAAGAAGACATAAGAGCAGCCAACAGATAAATGAAAAAATGCTCCCTCACTAGTCATCAAAGAAATGCAAATTAAAACCACACTGAGATACCACCCAACCACAGTCAGGATGGCCGTCATCAATAACACAAACAACAACAGATGCTGGAGAGGATGCGGGGAAAAGGGAACACTTCTACACTGTTGGTGAGAGTGTAAACTATTACAACTTCTGTGGAAAACAGTGTGGTGATTCCTAAAAGGTCTAAAAATCGACCTTCCATATGATCCTGCAATCCCCCTACTGGGAATATACCCAGAGGAACTCAAATCACTGATGAAAAGGACAACTGCACACATATGCTTATTGCCGCGTTGCTCAGGATAGCAAAAACATGGAACCAACCATGTAGCCCATCAAAAGAGGAACAGATTTTAAAAAAGTGGTATGTATACATGATGGAATATTATACAGCCATAAAGAAGGACAAAATTATGAACTTCACATCAACTTGGATGGACTAGAGTCTATAATACCAAGTGATCTATCACAGAAACAAAGAACTGAGTATTACATGTTCTCACTCTTAAGTGGACCTTGAATAATTATCATAATACTATGAGAAAAGGATTATCAGTAGTGGGAAATTGCCAGGGAGTGGGGGTTGGGATAGGCAGGAGTGGGATTCTGCCGGGAAAGTGGGGTACACCTCATCAACAAGGGTACCTGCATAATGAACATTTATATACTTAACCCTGAATCATACCCCACAACTTTAAAATAAAAAATTAAAGGAAAAAAACTCCCAAACAAAAACAAAACAAAGAAGTATTTATTTTATAGAACACTAGCTAAAATGGAATTAATTTGTTTTTCATTTTTGTTTCTGCCTTCTAAGCATGTGTGCACATATGAGAGGATATGGGTACATGCAGGAAAAGTTAGCCAGCTTGTGTTCCCTCAACCTCTCCTTCTTATTCTTGTATTTTTAAAAGTATAGTAAATACAATTATAGTAAAACATACATAACATAAAATTAACCATTTTACAATAACCAGTTCAGTGGTTTTAATTGTATTTATAATTTTGTGTGTCATCACAATCTATTTCCAGAACTTTTTCATCATCCCAAACAGAAACTCTGTACCCATTAGGCAATAACTCCTCACCTTCACCTCCCACAACCCCTGGTAACCTCTGGTCTACTTTGTCTCCATGAACTTCCTATTCTGAATGCCTCATATAAGTGGAACCTTACGATATTTGTCCTATTATGTCTGGCTTATTTTATTTAGCATAAAAAATAAGTCTCAGAACTTGTAGCGTGTGCCAGTATCTCATTCCTCTTTAGGGCTGAATAATATTCCATTGTATCAATGTGTTACATTTTATTTATTCATCCATCTATTGATGAGCAATGGGTTATTTACCACATTTGGACAAGAGCTAACTTGTTTGCAAAAACAGCCAGGAGAAAAACAACAACATTTAAGCTAAAGTGTGGAGACAGCAAATTATAAACTGGGAATCTTTGTTGGAGGAGTGTTCATAAGTTACTTTTTGCATGTATACCGTTCAGATACCTTTTTTCCCCAATTTTTTTAGAAAGAAGGATTTATTGAGCGGACAGAAAAGCTCCCACAGTGGAAGGGGACCCAAGGGGTTTTCCCCAGATACCTTTTGAAAAACATCTACTACAGTGTTCAGATTTTGTATTCTAGGAACAATCTACCTAATTAAAGTTTTGTAAGTATGGGTGTTGTTATTAGAAGCTTATTTTAGGAAGAACAATGCAGGAAACAAAGACTTTTACCAGTGGCAGGCTAGGGTGTTAAACCTAGCAGATGACTAGACAGAATGCTGAGTGAGGTGAGGCATCTGCTGTCTGCATTAGAGGAAATTAAACAGGGCCCTCAAGTTCTGGTCAGAGAAGGACACAGGGGAGGGAGGGCAGAGCCTGAGCCAACGTCCCCCCTCTGGAGCCAACCTAACTCAGCAGGATGTGAATCAGGGGAGAGGGAAACCTGTTGCGAGGCTGGGATGTGCTCACAGGGACAAGTGAGCACCCCATGGCTATAGGTCTAGGAAGCAGGAAGGCAGCTGGTGGGGTGCTGGGAGGGAGAACTTACCCTAACAGAGCCTGTGACCCAGGGAAGCGAGGTGTGTCTAAAGGTTGGTATTGGTGGAGCTCACACCGTGGGGTGCTCTGAGAAGCGGGAGGGAAAGAGGAGGAGGTCTGTTGGGTGCAACATGGGGGTCCCCTTCCCCAGTCGCTGAAGACCCGAGTGGCTTCACCTTGGAAACACCTCGAGTTAGTCCAGAGCCTTGATGAAGACGCTGGGTAACTTGGGCATACTTGAAATTTAACTCCTGGTGGGTAGGAGGGGCTGAAGCTGTCGCCCCCATGATTCTGGTGAGATGGGAGGGAGAGCAGGACAACGCTGGGACACCAGGCTGTGCCCCTTGATGCCTGCGTGCATGGCCTGCGGGGACAGCCACACAGCCAGTCCCTGCAACATGTCCTTCATTTTCCTTCTCATGGCACATCTTCAAACTGCTGTGTTTCCCTTTTAGACAATTTTAAGTTTATTTTTTCCCTCACTGTTGGTACTATATACTTTGTCTTTCTGAATTGTTTTAGCTTAATTTATTGTCCCTTAGGCTTCCCTTATCTGGTATTTTGGTCCTCTTGACCTTTAAAGAAGTATATTATCTGTATGCTACCCTAATGTGGAAACTTCCTGTTTCATAATATATTTTTAAAATTCTTTTACTTCTTGTAGAAATCGCCTCTTTAAAAAATTTTAATTTCTCTTCTCTTGGCATTTTAACTGTCTTAATTTAGGCCTTTCAATTCCAAGCTATGCATTTTACAAATTTTCTGATATTTGTGCTTTTTATTTCTTATAAGTTACAAATCCTTTCATTATACTTCATTTATTGTTTATTGTGAAAAAGTTTACATAGAACTTACAGTTTTAGCTATTTTTAAAAGTTATACAATTCAGTGGCACTGAGTATGTCCGTACTGCTGAGTATCCACCACCACCATTCCCCTCTAGAAGATGTTCATCATTCCTGACAGAGACTCTGCCCCATTAAACACTGCTATGCTACTTTCTGTCTCTATGAATTTTCCAATTCTAGGCACCTTTTATCAATGGAATCATGCAAGTTTCTCATTTTGTGTCTTTTGTGTCAATTTTTTTCCACTCTTAATTCTCAATTATTGCTGTTAAAATAATTTTTGATATTCCATTTTATCTATTTTATTTGCATTCTTTATTAATTTGGACATTTTCTTTTCTTTCTTTCTTTTTTTTTTTTTGAGTGGAATTCTCTCATTCCTTCGCCCAGGCTGGAGTACAGTGGCATGCATGCTCACGGTCATCCCAGCATCGACCTGCTGGGCTCCAGAGATCCTTCCACCTCAGCCTTCCAAGTAGCTGGAACTACAGATGCATGCTACCACGCCCGGCTATTTTTAATTTTATTGTAGAGATGAGGTCTCGCCAAGTTGCCCAGGTTGGTCTCGAACTCGTGGTCTCAGGCAATCCATTCACCTCTGCCTCCCAAAGTGCTGGGATTACAGGCTGAGCCACCTAGCCTGGCCTGGACATGTTCTTATAGTGTTTCCTTTCTTTGCTGTTCTGATGGGATCACCCCCTATGGAAGCCGACCTCCTGCCCTCCGTGCTCTTTGAACTTGTCTGCTTGGAGCCTCAGTGGATCTTCTGTCCCCTTCAGAATTGGCATCCCAAGAATACTCCTCACATGTCTCAGGAGACAGCTTAGAAATCCTCCCAGGCATGGATGACTCTCCCTCCACAGACAGCATCCTTGGGTAGTCTGGATGCCACTTCCTGATACAGCCCGGAGATCTCTGGTCTTTTTGCTCTCCTTTCACCATCAGTGTTTCTCTAACTCACAAGGTAACTGGAAGGTTTCATCCTACTGGTACTCCTGCTGGTTTCAGCTTAGGCTGTTCTCTGGGACCTGTGGTCTAAGGTCATCAGGGCAAATACAGAGAACCTCAGAAATTCTGAATATCTCATAAACAGTGGACAATGATTTAGTATAAGTATGGCCCACATATAGCATGGGACAGACTTGCACACTAAAACATCTTTTGTTATCTGAGTTCAAGTTTAATGGCGAGTCTTGTATTTTATTTGCTCAATCTGGCGGCCCTACTGAAGACAGTATTCAAAATTCCAAACAAAGTCCAGTCCACGGGTTGCCTTCTCCTCAGAAGTCCAGGAAGACCATGCTCTAAAGAAAAACACTCCTTTTTAGAAGGAATTCTAATACAGGTGCATGTATGTGGTTCCAGATTCAATGCTTCACCATGTGATATGAATCTCCTGCAGTTGGAGAGATTCAGTGGACTGGGGCTGACTCATACCCGAGAAACCCAGAGTGGGAATCTCAAGGCCCAGCTGCGCTGTGTGACAGTGATCTGCCTGGTGAGAGGACAGGAAGCCAAGCTGCAGCCTCCAACCCTGCCACTCAGACACACACAGACCCACACACAGAGCTGAGTCAGAGACTGCCATGGACTGTGGGGGAGGAGAGGCTTACCAGGCAGGCACAGAGAGGCCTGTGCTCCCCCACCCCCACACCTCTGGTGGGGCACAGAGAAGCCCACCTGGGGAGTTTGATTATTACACTTTGGAAACGGGGACTTCAATGAAAAGTGAGCATCATAGAATGTGATCACCTAGAGGTGATCAGAACAGTTGAGAAATACCTGATTTTGCCTTTAGTACAAGGGAAGGTATTCCTGAATTAGGCAGGCTTCAAAAGGGCAGGGGTGGGGGATATACAGTTGGGTCCTGATGATTTGTGTGGCATGGTTCATGAGAACTACAAAACATAATTCAGTTATGAATCACCGTACCAAAGTGCTTACTGCAAGATTAGAAAATATTTGATACATTGAAGAAATCTTACATAAATTATGATGTAATGATAACATGAATACCCATGAACCTACCACCTGTTTGAAGAACTAAAAAGTCATCACTATTTTGACAAGACTCTCAAAGTTAATCCTGTCTCTTCCCCAATCCCATCTTCCTCAAGAGATAAACACTATTTTGAGTTTTAAAACATCAATTGGATAGACCTCTATGTCTATCTATATGTCTCTGTTTGTCTGTTGATCTATCATCCATCTATCTATCCATCAATCTCTCTGTTTGTCTATTGGTCTACCTATCTATTATCTGTTTGTCTATTGGTCTATCTATCTATCTATTATCTAGCTGTCTGACCTCATAACTAACTGGGTCGTATGTAACCCCACACAACATATTTACCTTGGCTTGGTTTTCAACTTTACAGTGATGGTGTAATGTAATGTATTCCTCTGTAGCTTGCTTTCAACAACATTGTTTCTAAGATTCATCAAGGTTGATGTACCTTCATTTTGTCTTCTGGCTAGAATTATCTTGTGTGAACACACCATTTATCACTGATACATTCTCTTGTCTAAGGACATTTGGGTTGTTTCCACTTCTTTGCTACTATGAAGATGTCCTTGTGAACTTTCCTGGGCTAATGATTGGTCTGCGCTTCTTGCCAGAATTGCCCAGTTGTAGACTGAATGCAAATTTCCTCAAGCAGAGTGTGAACTCCATGTGATCTACATCCCTGTCACTTTTAGAGTGTCAGACTTTCAACTTTTTTACCAATGCAGTGAATGTAAGCAGGGTTTTTAAATTCTACTCCTATCGTGCATTTCCCTAATTAATAATAAAGTCAAGAACTTTTCATATGTTAATGAACCATTCATGTTTGTTCTTCTGTAACATTACCTGCTCATATTTTTAGTTAGCCCATTTTCCTATGGATTGCCTTTTTAAAAAATTGCCTCGGCCAGGTGCGGTGGCTCAAGCCTGTAATCCCAGCATTTTGGGAGGCTATGCTAAAGGATTGCCTGAGCCCAGGAGTTCAAGACCAGTCTGGGCAACTTGGCGAGACCTCATCTCTATGATAAATCAAAAAATTAGCCAGGTGTGGCAGCACATATCTGTAGCTCCAGCTACTTGGAAGGCTGAAGCAGTAGAATCTCCAGAGCCCAGCAGGTCAAGGTTGTGGTGGCCGTGAGCGTGTCACTGCACTCCAGCCTGGGCCTGGACAGAGTGAGACTCCAACTAAAAAAAAAAAATAATTGCCCCACAGAAGTCTTGATATATTCTGGATACAAATCCTTTGTTGGTTACATGTGCTGCAGTGATACTCTCCCATTTGCGCTTTTTTTTTCACTGTCTTTATGTTGTCTTTTGGCAAGTAAAAATTTTACACTACTTGTCAAATGAAATTTTAATTTTTTTATTAAAACAATTTTATTTAAAAATATATTGTATAGCCAGGCATGGTGGCTCGAGCCTGTAATCCTAGCACTTTGGGAGGCCGAGGCGAGAGGCTTGCCTGAGCCCAGGGGTTCAAGACCAGCTGGGCAACTTGACAAGATTTTATCTCTACAATGTATAAAAAACTTAGCTAGGCATGGTAACATGCGCCTATAGTTCCAGCTACTTGGAAGGCTGAGGTGGAAGGATTGCCTGCGCCCAGCAGGTCGAGGTTGCAGTGGCTATGGCTGTGAGCGTGCCTCTGCACTCCAGCCTGGGTGACAGAGTGAGACTCTGAGTAAAAAAAAATAAAATAAAAAAAGAACATATATATGTTCATATATATAAGAACAGAATCTTGTTCTGTTGTACAGGCTAGATTGCACTGGTCCTATTATAGTTCACTGTAACCTTCACCTCCTGGCCTCAAGGAATCCTTTTACCTGAGCCTCCATAGTAGGTGGGACTACAGACACTGTACCACTACACTTGACTAATTTTTTCTTTTTTTTTTGCAGAGACTGGATCTCACTGTGTTGCCCAGGCTTTTCTCGAATTCCTAATCTCAAGCGATCCTCCCACCTTGACCTCCCAAAGTACTTGGGTTACAGATATGAGCCACTGTGTCCAGCCCAAATGCATTTATCAATCTTTTTCTTTATGGTTATCACTTTGTCTCTAAGACATTTTTCCATAAGTAAGTCTCCCATATATTCTTGTAAAACTTTTAATGTTTTGCCCTTCACATTTCTTCTTCTTCTTTTTTAGTTTTCATTTCTATTACTATGATATTAATATATGTACCTATTTTAAGAGCCAGAGTTATGGATTTGTTAAAAAACAGCCGTTAGAGTGCTTCTATTCCATTTTATTTTTCTTGTGGTTCCTTTGGATGTGATCTGCTTCCATGTGAGAATCATAGAGTTTAAGAGGATCTTAAATATCGTCGTCACCCTTGATTTTTAGAAACCTGCAACCCAGAAAGGGGACGTAACCCATCAAGTAGGATCACAGCTAGGGTGAGACCCCAGTGTTTGGTCTTCCATGCAATGCTCCTTCAATCGTATCATATGGAGGATTTGTGTCTGTGGAACTTGTACCATCCATAACTTTTCTCATTGTCTATCTCTACCAAAGATTTGTAAAGGTTCTGGTGAGAAGAAAATATTTGGAGAAGTTAGAACTTGACATTTAAAAATCCAAAATCATGTGTCCCAATGTGTCCTTTGAGAAACACCTTTACCCTCTCTGATCTATTTCCCATAGAGCCTCTGCATAATTTTAATGATTTATTTCAGATTCTAGAAAACTTTCAAAAATATAAATAAAAGTAGAAAGAAGAAAATAAATATCACTTAGAGTCCTTCCATCTAAACATAATGTCCTGTTTCTGGTAGGAGCTGGTGGGAGAGGGATTGTAGACACTTGTAGAATAGATGTTTTTTCCCCCAAAATTGTTGATCATAATGTATATACAGGCTAATATCTTGCTTTGTTTTACTCAATATTATATTGTGAACTTTATCCCATGTCATTAAAAATGCTTAAAACATTTTTCTTATGTTTTGTAATGACTTCATTATATTTTATAATCTGTTTAGCTGTTCTTTTGCTGAAAATTTAATTATTTCTAATGAGAGTTTATTTATCAAATAAAAATTTGATTGCGTTCCTTCCCACTTAAAATCAGTGACACCCAACCCCTGATGGGACAAAACCCAAGTTTTTCACATGTCTAACTGAAATGAATGAAATATGAACTATCTAATCTGAAAACCCTATAATAACCTCTAATAGCTAGCTTGACACAAGTAGCTCCATTTTGTAACAGATCTTCCATGTTAACCTAGAAATAACCCCCTTATGTAAATAACCTTCCCATAATCATATCACACACCCACATTCCTGTGTCCCTTGGTATTTGGAAACTCCCTGGGTGCCCAAATTCTGTCGTGGTCTGTACCCCTTTGCAATCAAATGTTTTGCCAGGAAATATTAATCAAACGGTACAACTTATGTAACTTCTACCTTTGTATACCCCTGCTCACTTTGGGGCCGAGAATTCTTTGGACATTAGTCTGCTCTCGGTCACCAGTGTCAATAAAAGACTCATCATCTGACCCTCTCTGCATGTTGGCGTCATTTCTCGTAATCCGGCCATAACATAACAAGACCTTCCACCTCACCCTTAGCCTACCTTCCTCCCATCTATGCCTGCACATTCCTCCTGAGACACCTGGACTCCATTTTCACCAGCACTCAATTTCCCCAACCAAGTGTTCTTTTCCTGTTCCCTTTCTGCTCCTAACTGTTCTGAAGATCCAGCTCACACTCTGAAGCTTTTCCTGACCTCTTTCCTTCAGAATAAGTTTCTTCTCCTTCTGTAACTGGGGCATTTTGTAGATATGACCACTTTGGTACTTTTCCATAATTTTCCTCATGTTGAAAAGGTAATAGTAATATCTGTTCATTGTCTGCACACCTGTCTGCCTGTGGAGTGGAAGGCAGAAACTCACCTCCACCCCCTTTATCCCACTCCTTTCCCAGAAGTAGCCTCTATTAGCAGAATTTTATTGTGCTTTTATTTCTCTGTTTCCCATTCCAGATTGTGGGCCCCCAGGCTAGGGTTCTCTCTTTCCGAGTGTCTCACAGGGGCCCAGGTCTGTCTGGGGGAGATGAGTGCATGGAGAGCAGGACAGTATGGGGGGTTGGAAACCTCCACACCCTGGTAACTTCCCTGCTTTCTGTCTTTCCACTGCTGTCTTTTCTTTTCTTTCTTTTTTTTTTGAGTTGGAGTCTCACTCCCTCACCCAGGCTGGAGTGCAGTGGCACACGCTCCCGGCCACCACAGCCTCAGCCTGCTCGGCTCCAGCGATCCTTCCACCTCAGCCTTCCAAGTAGCTGGAACTACAGATGTGTGCTACCACACCCGGCTATTTTTTATTTTATTGTAGAGACAAGGTTTCGCCAAGTTGCCTGGGCTGGTCTCGAACCCACAGGCTCAGGCAATCCACTCGCCTCGGCCTCCCAAAGTGCTGGGATGACAGGCTGAGCCACCAAGCCCGTCCCACTGCTACCTTTTCTAAGGATTTATGAGCAGCTTCCAGAAGTACGGAAAATGAAGAGGAGAAAAGGAGATCGGATTATAAGTCATACTGGCTTTGAGCACAGCTGTATAAGAAGGCTAGTCGGTCCTCTGTCTAGAGTGAGGTGGATCAGGTTTATTAGAAGAAATAAATGGAGAGGAGCTCGCCGACCTGTTGAGCACACCCCCAGAGTTAACCATGTCTCAGGAGGAAACTCAAACTCACAACGTGCCACTCCTGAAATTCGGAAGATAAGGCACCTGTGATTCGATTTCACATCAGGTTTAGTGCCCCAGCCTGAAATGTGTCAAGCACTTTCCATGCTCACATTTGGAATGAAGCCAGATTTCACACCTAGGAGTCAATTCTGATGTCATGATAGAAGTGGTCAAAATACCAGCTTGGCAGGTTTTCATTCCAGAGTCCCAGGTGATTTTATGCCCTTCGTGGCTAAGTCAGTTACCTCTGGAACTGTTAAAATAAACTGAATAACGTGTGAGTGTGGCATAAGAGTTGTCAACTTGGAGTAGTGAGAGGCCTCCAAAGTGCCACCATTCCCTTCCCACAGCCCTGGTGGAGTCCTTGGTACTGCAAGTCCAAAGACCTCACAGGCCAGGGCCCTGTTACCAGTTCAACAGAAATTGTTGTCTCAAACCTGGGAGTGCAAGGAAACCAGGACAGTGTGGAGTCCGACTGGGGATGACGAGTATGATTCTCTTTAGAGCCAAGGCTCCTTCATCCAGATGCCCTCCCAGAACATATAGTTTTAGGGCCCGAGAAGCCCAGCTGGCAACTGATAGCAGCTCCTCCCAGCCCCAATCAGAACACACCTCCTCAGGATGCTGCTACAGGTGCACTGGGGGAAACCTGTTAGCATCTCCGCGGGGTTTGTTTCAACGGGAAACCTACAGACCTGCTTTCACATTGTAGCAGGATTTCCCCAGCTCACTAGCCACAGGCATGAATGGGAGGCAAAGTCAAGGCACAGAATGTGGTAGGAAATGGGGCAGGTTGCTGGGAGTCTCAGATGGCAGTCTTCCCGCCCCTCCTGGGGGAAGAGACCTTTGGCCAAGTGCGGCCTTCATAACCCAAGCATCGGTCGCACAGGCCATCCTAGGGCCTCTCTCTGAGCCTGCTTGGCCCTGGAGCTCAGGGTGGTTCCCCACTCTGCACACATCGATTGGGCTGAGCACCTGGCAGAAGCCACACGGTCATCATCTCATGCTGCCCCTCATGCAGGCGTCAGGCTGCTCAGCTCCCTGCCCCACTAGCCACATGCTCTCCCCATGCCTGGCAGAGCCTTGAGCCTCCTCCTTCATTTTGTTATGTTCCTTGCACAGGTGCAGGAAGCCCAGGCCGAGGCTGCACATTGCACCTGGTACTGAGCTCTGGTGGGATTCATTCTTGAATTGCTTCTTCCTAGGCTGGGTCACAACTAACTTAGAGGCTACCGCCCTCTTTTCTCCTGGAGGTTAGACTCTAGCTTCCTCAGCCTCTCCTCTTCCCTGAGGACAACTTCTTGGGTCTGCCTTCTCGCAGAAAAGACCACCAACACAGACAGTTGTGGGGAGGGAGTGTAAGAAGAAGACAGAGTGCTTTAGCTGTATGTCCCAAAGCATTGTTCTGGCCTGTGTTAAAAAGTGAAGCCGAGCTGAACTGTGCACATGGACTTTGTCTTTCCAGTGTGGGAGCTGTGTGATTTTATCTACGATATTAGACTTATTTGTATGGGCCCAAAGCCTTGCTTATGGCCCTTTCACATTTTCTTACTGAATACTCGTGTAGTTGGATGGGGAGAGTAGGCACAGGAACAAGAAATGTGTTAAAATTAAAACTAACATTGTTGGCCTCTTGAGGGCACTCCTGGCTCATCTCTACAGCCCTTGGTCTCTTGAACACCCCGAGATAAGCATCCTGATACAAGGAAACTCCAATACCACCAAGCCTGGGATGCCTGCAGGGCAGGTCATTTTCCAGATCTGACTGGGCCACATTTTATGGGAATACAGTCACAAGAAACATAGATGTGGATTCTAAATTGTCTTGGTCTGAGCAGACCTAGGTCTGAGCAGACCTAGCCAGACCTGCTCCTTTCCTAACGTTCAGAAAGCCCTAATTCATCCAGGATGCTCAGTAGCTCAAGCCATCTTCTCCTTAGAATTAGGGTCAAACCTTTGCTTGTGTGTGTGTGTGTGTGTGTGTGTGTGTGTGTGTGTGTGTGTGTGTATGTGTGTGTGTGTGTATGTGTGTGTGTGTGTGTGTCACTCTCTGTCCCTGGACCTGTTTCCTCCAAAGCCTCCAAAGCTGGTGGCTTTACTTTGGAAACTCTTATTGTGGCAGAGATGAGATCCAAAACTCTACTCTGGACTTAGAAATAATAGCGCCCTCGTCAAAGTTCAGCCCAACTCTCCAGACTTCTGCATGGGAATTGTGGCCCAAATTTCCAGCATGTCCTCAAAGAGGCGTGGCCAGATTCACATATTACTACATCCCCTTAGACTCTTCCAAAACCCATTCAATTGGGCAGATTTTACATTTAATATTTACAGCTAAAACAGGCAATGTCATATTTATTTTAACTATTGATTAACAGTGTCTACATACGCTGTGACCATTACTTAGAGTTTTTTTGAAATTAGCATTTAGTCTTGTCAGTACCTATTGACATAAACCAGTGCTTAAATTACACTAATCTTGGTCTTTTTTCAAGTTACCTTTCTTTGTTTGTTCGTTTTTTGTTTTTTTTTTGAGTTGGAGTCTCACTCAGTCGCCCAGACTGGAGTGCAGTGGTCGCTTCCGGCCACCGCAGCCTCGACCTGCTGGGCTCCGGCGATCCTTCCGCCTCAGCCTTCCGAGTAGCCGGAATTACAGGCACGTGCTACCATGCCCAGCTGAGTTTTTGATTTATTGTAGAGATGAGGTCTCACTGCCCAGGCGGGTCTCGAACCCGCGGGCTCAGGCAATCCACTCACCTCAGCCTCCCAAAGGCGCGGGATTACAGGCTGAGCCACCGAGCCTGGCTCAAGTTACCTTTCTAAAAACAATTCCTGGTTGAGTTTTTTAGAAAAATTCAGTTATGATTTATTTATGTACAGCAAGTTTTGGTTTACACAACACTTGAGTAATGATCACACAGGACATAAATTTGAACTAACAGCACAAGAAAGGGGTTTATATTTAAAGCAGAGTACACTTTAGAGATTTTAGGGAGTTTTGACTGAGTTCATTTTTTATCTCAGGAAGTCTTTAGAGACATGTAACTCCCTCATTTCTTGTACTTATTATGACTAGCTGCTTTTTTCTCCAGTTCCAGCTTGCTAGATGAAACTGGCCTTCCAAACTAATCAGCCAAGGCTGTTCTAGGAGAAGAGAAGGGGGTTGCATTTCGAAGGCAGTGAGTGGTGGAGGAAAGGAAAAATGTGCACTTTTAAATTCAAGTGACTTTTAAGGTTAGCTCAACTCAGCTAAAGAAGAAAGCTTTACATATGTTTCTAAGGTTTTCTTTTTAATGACTACTTTAATATAACCAAAATGGCCTTTTAAAAGTTTGTAACATTCTCCACTATGATTTCTTTCATAGACTGACTGACTTTTCTTTGTTTGAACATTTGAACAGCTTTTTTATTTTTTTTATTTTATGTGATGTTGTGCCAGATTCAGGTTGGAAAACAAATTTTAATATATAAAGTAATAGGATAATAAAACCCTTTCTGATTAATGTTTTTCAGCTAATGACTTCCTAAGCCTTTTAGTTAGAAATTTGGGTATGAGAAAAAGGTTAGTTCTCAGCTTTTTTCTACTGGCCAAACATTATTTTTTAGGATGTTTGTGTAGTTCAATGAACAGCAGGAGGTTTTACATTGCTAGGAAGGCTTATTCCTAGAGTTGTTTATTTTATTTACCTGGCAAGTTCCCACAGAGCTAGGAAGCATATTTCTAGAATTATTTATTTGATGACAATAATTTTTACAACAGTGATGTTGGATTATGGGGGAAGGACATAGTTTGACCTGATTTTATAGCCAATTGTTTAAAGACAAGAGGGAGTTAAGTCTAAAGTTTAGTCTGAAAAAACCATCCTGGACTGTATTTATATTAAAAGCTATTATGATCCATGTCCTTGATTTCTTTTTTCTTTTCCTATATCTGGCATAACATTTACAAGAGACATATAAAGATAACATAGTGACAAGAATAGAGATGAGAGTTATTTTAGAGTTTATATGGTACTGGCCTGCTCTGATGTTTCTGGAGGAATCTCCCTTTGTTGGTTCTCTGGAGAGTGGCCAGACCCCAGATGCCTTTTTAAATTGCAGGCAGGTGTCAATGGGCCAGCTCAAAGTCCAGGTATGGATAATATATGGGGTTAAGTACTTGCCCTAGGTGTGAGATGCAACTTTAACTCGACTCTTCCTAACCATGCAACACAAGACTCAGAAGCAGCAAACAAGGTTTTATAGTTGGTTACAAATTGAAGATAATTGTGAATGACAAGAGTTTTAAGATGACCACTTTTAAAAACATAACTGACAAGACAACTGGTTATTCTGTAATATACAATAACATTATAATTATTAACATATTGATAACATATACTAAAACACATTAGAATGATAGGAATGCTATATTATATAGTTTAAAGAAAGCTAAGCATTAAAATTTGACAGTGCTTTGTTAACATTGATGCAAATTTTAACAAAATTTTATAAACAAATTTATATATTTTAATTAGTATGATTATAAGGTAAGATATTCATAAACTTACTATATCCTTTATAACTTTTTGGCAGAGGACAGACTAATACTTTAAGGAAACCCTGTTATTTTGACACAGGGGCTTAGACATTGACCCTACACCAGTGTGCTGTTGATATTAATGCTTAATTTGTAGACAACTTTGAATTAATTTTATTTTTAAAAAATTAGCCCTTACAATTTTACATGCACACTTTTCTGTGATAGTCCCTGAATGTAGAGAGATTGAATAATTTTTGGCACTATGTCTTATAAAAGCAGTTTATTTTGATTGTCACCTTCTCCCGGGCATGAAGATGAGGCTCTGACTGGTGGGACTTAGCAAGAGTTGCTGTTTGGTTTGTTTTTTCAATCTTAGGAGCCAAAGCCCTGTAACTTAACAGCACAAGGACTAGTTAATAGAAAATTTACTAAAAATGTAAAAAACTTAGAATATTTTACTAAAATAAAATTACAAATTACTGTAAAAAAAATCTATTTAACCAAGGTGGTACATTTTAAAAGCAATACCAAAAGTTACAAGGATGTAAAAACTTTAATATTTTAAAGCTTAGTTTTTTAAAGCAATTAAAAAATGTTAAAAAAAACTTTTTAAGATAAAACATTTTAACATCAGGCCTTAACAACAGTTAGAACTGGAAATAAAAGTTACAGGAGCTGACAGAACAGTGGACAGCGTTATTCTTTCAAGCCTTCTTAAAGAGAGAAAAAGCTGAAAGCAGTGAGACAAGTTGATACAAGTTAGGAAAGTTTCAAAAAAGAAAAAGGTTATAGAATTATAAATTGAAACCTCTTGTAGTTTTATTAAGAGCAAATTAATATTTTAAGAAAAACCTTGTTTTAACCTAGAGAAACAATATTTAGAAAGACCATTACAAATAATTTTTTAAATTATTGGGTTGATGCATAAGTTCGGAGCACTTGATTTTGGCATGGCAATACTGATGCTGGCAGCTTGTTTATTGTTTGTCATTTGGAGTAACAATGTGTGCTTGTGAATACACCTTGCATTTTGCAGATTTGAAGAAAGTTAATGCTATTTGTGGGCTAAAGAAGATGGAGAGTCAAGTGAAAAAAAACAAACACTTCCAACATAGTCTTTGAGGTTAACAGGGAAAAAGGCAGTGCAAGCGGCTCGAAACATGTGTGCCAGGTATGGGGAGAATGCCATCAGGGAAAGCACAGCAAGAAAATGGTTTTGTTGTTTTAAAGATGGCCACTTTGACCTGAGTGATTCTCCATGTTCAGGAAAACCACAGGGCTTTGAGGAAGACCATCTAAAACAGCTAAAAAACACTACAAACATATGCATCAATCTAATGTAACCAACTTAATTATATACAAAATTTCTTTTATAAGTTCTCCTTCATGACCTGATCGTCATTTACACAGACTGTTTTATGACAGGCTTGGACTTTTTGGCCCTATACTTTCCTTTTTCCTAAATAACCAGTTATTTCACTTTAGGACAAAGTTTATTACATACAATTTTTTTTACATACAAAATTATTTTCTACGCATAACCTTTTAAAATATTTTTTTTTGTGCTGAGCTCGGTGCCTCAAGTCTGTAATCCCAGCACTTTGGAGGCCAAGGTGAGAGGATTCCCTGAGCCC
>NW_007082615.1:0-609 GCF_000164805.1 Carlito syrichta
AATGAGATTCCAGAAGCGAAACTTCAATTTCTCAACCAACTCATCTTCGACAAAGCCTCCACCACCTACCACTGGGGAGAGGAGAATCTATTCAGTAAATGGTGCTGGGAAATCTGGCTGACCACATGCAGAAGATTGAAACAGGACCCCTATCTATCCCCATGCACAAAGGTTAACTCCAAATGGATCAGAGACCTAAATGTAAAACCTCAAACCATAGGAACCTTAGAAAATGAAGGAAATACCCTCATGGAAATCGGAACTGGCATCCAATTCCTGAACAAAACCCAAAACCCACAGGTCATAGGAGAGAAGATAGACAAGTGGGACCTTATTAAACTGACAAGCTTCTGCAAGGTTAAAGAAACCATCAAGAGAGCAGGAGAAAGCCTACAGACTGGGAAAAAGTATTTGCTAGCACCAGGTCTGACAAAGGCTTAACATCTTGGATCTACAAGGAACTTAAACGTGCTAAAAAGAAAAAAACAAGCAACCCCATTATAAAATGGGCAAAAGATATGAACAAACACTTCACAAAGGAAGACGTCGAAGCAGCCAACAGACACATGAAGAAATGCTCAACCTCACTAATCATCAGGGAGATGCAAA
>NW_007082616.1:0-688 GCF_000164805.1 Carlito syrichta
CAGGGAATGTCTGCTGAGCCAGATGATAGTAAGCTTTCACATTCATGATCTTAAGGATCAGGGAGAGAGGCGACCAAACCAACAGCTGGCCACAATGTCAGTCTTATAGGCTCCACACTACAAAGACTTGGGACCTTTAGGACCACGTCCTGAGAATAGGGAAAACTGCCTGACTTGAACATTGGCAGCTGATGGAAGGAAAACATTCTTCCCCGAGGAACTGTAAATACAAGCTAGACCTCACACAGGTCTGCAGCTTATATTCACAATACTAAGGTGGACTTAAAAAACTTGCCATCTCTGTGTTTACTTTAAGGTAGTTCTGACTTTCCAGTGCTTCTGATAGAAGCAAACAGAGATCTGCCCTAGATCAACAACCTTTAATTAGGCCTCACAAATTCATGGGTAGAATTCCAAGGAAAATGACTTATGCATCAAAATAAAACAGCACAACATTGCAAATGCACTAAATATCACTAACCATACACTTTAAAATAGTTAAATGGATGCTATGTGAATTTTGCCAGAATAAAAAAATTAAATTAAATAGAATTCCAAGGAAAATGACTTATGCATCAAAATAAAACAGCACAACATTGCAAATGCACTAAATATCACTAACCATACACTTTAAAATAGTTAAATGGATGCTATGTGAATTTTGCCAGAATAAAAAAATTAAATTAAA
>NW_007082617.1:0-650 GCF_000164805.1 Carlito syrichta
TCCAATACCATCATAGCTGGGGACTTTAATACCCCACTCACAACCCTAGACAGATCATCAGGACAAAAAATCAGCAACAAGATCTGAAACCTCAATGTGATTCTTGATCAAATGGACTTAATTGATACCTACAGAATCCCTCCATCCAAAAACCACAGAATACACATTCTACTCATCACCACATGGAACATACTCTAAGATCAACCACATACTTGGCCATAAATCAAGCATAAGGAAATTTAAAAGGACTGAAATTTTACCATGCACCTTCTCAGACCACAGTGGAATAAAAATAAACATTGACACCAACAAGGTCCCCCCAAAACTCACAAAGACATGGACACTAAACAGCATGAAGCTAAACAACACCTGGGTCATTGATGAAATCGAAACAGAGATTAAAAGATACCTGGAAACAAATGAAAATGAAGAAACAGCTTACCAAAATCTCTGGGACGCCATGAAAACTGTAGTAAGAGGAGAATTTATATCCCTACCAATGCACATGAAGAAAATGAAAGGATCACAAATTAACAGCCTAATAAGCCACCTAAGGAAGCTGGAAAAGCAAGACCACCAAAACCCTAATTTCAGCAGAAGAACCCAAATCACCAAAATAAAAGCCCAAATCCAGGACATAGAAGACAAAA
>NW_007082618.1:0-350 GCF_000164805.1 Carlito syrichta
CCCAAAGTGCAGGATTACAGGCTGAGCCACCGAGCCTGGCCATTTTTATTATTAATATGTTTCTTTTTTTTTTTTTTTTGAGTTGGAGTCTCATCTGTCACCCAGACTGTAATGCAGTGCCCGCTCCCGGCCACCACAGCCTCCACCTGCTGGTCTCTGGCGATCCTTCCGCCTCAGCCTTCCTAGTAGCTGGAACTACAGGCGTGCACTACCACGCCTGGCTAATTTTTTGATTTGTTGTAGAGATGAGGTCTCGCCAAGTTGTCCAGGAGGGTCTCGAACCTGCGGGCTCAGGCAATCCACTCACCTCAGCCTCCCAAGGCGCGGGATTACAGGCTGAGCCACCGAGC
>NW_007082619.1:0-1144 GCF_000164805.1 Carlito syrichta
ACTGCTCAAAGAAATCAAAGTTGACACAAACAAATGGAAAAATATACCATGCTCATGGATTGGAAGAATCAACATTGTGACGATATCCATCTTACCTAAGCCAATCTACAAATTCAATGCAATACCCATCAAATTACCAGCAACAGTCTTCTCAGACCTAGAAAAAACAACATAGGAATTCATATGGAAACACAAACGTCAAAGAATAGCCAGAACAATCCTCAGCAAAAAAAACAAAGCAGGTGGTATCACACTACCAGACTTCAAACTTTACTATAAGGCTACAATCATCAAAACAACTTGGTATTGGTATAGGAACAGGCATATAGATCAATGGAATAGAATTGAGATCCCAGAAGCAAAACCTCAATTTCTCAACCAACTCATCTTTGACAAAGCCTCCACCACCTACCACTGGGGAGAGGAGAACCTATTCAGTAAATGGTGCTGGGAAAACTGGCTGACCACATGCATAAGATTGAAACAGGACCCCTATCTATCCCCATGCACAAAGCTTAATTCCAAATGGATCAGAGACCTAAATGTAAAACCTCAAACCATAAGAACCTTAGAAAATGAAGGAAAAACCCTCATGGAAATCAGAACTGGCATCCAATTCCTGAACAAAACCCAAAACCCACAGGTCATAAGAGAGAAAATAGATAAGTGGGACCTTATTAAACTGACAAGCTTCTGCAAAGCCAAAGAAACCATCAAGAGAGCAGGGAGACAGCCTACAGACTGAGAAAAAGTATTTGCCAACTCCAGGTCCGACAAAGGCTTAACATCCTGGATCTACAAGGAACTAAAACGTGCTGAAAAGAAAAAAACAAACAACCCCATTATCAAATGGGCAAAAGATATGAACAGACACTTCACAAAGGAAGACATCCGAGCAGCCAATAAACACATGAAGAAATGTTCGACCTCACTAATCATCAGGGAGATGCAAATCAAAACCACACCTAGATACCACCTAACCCCAGTCAGAATGGCAATCATAAACAACTCAAAAAATAACAGCTGCTGGAGAGGGTGTGGTGAAAAGGGAACACTTCTACAATGTTGGTGGGAGTGTAAACTAGTGCAACCTCTGTGGAAAGCAGTGTGCGATTCCTAAAAGCTTTAAATATCAACCTCCCAT